>NC_085141.1:248296095-248511095 GCF_024139115.2 Armigeres subalbatus
AATCACTAAAAGAGTGTCCTTAAGAATGATTAGCAAGTTTCCAAATTATTTCTGGCGGAATTTCCAAGACAAAAATGGAAAAGAATTCCCGGAGGAATTTCAAAACGAATTTCCGGACGTTTTTTCGTATGGTTTCTTTAAGAAATTCCCGAAATGTGCCTAACCTGAAGGGATTTTCGAAAAAAGTGTGTAGGGGTTTGTGAAGGATTTTTGCTAAAGGAATTCTTGAAAGAAAAAGCCGAAGGATTCCCGAATGGATTTTTCAAAGAAGTTTCTAAAGATATTCTCGAAGTATTTCCAAAGAATTCTTAAAAGCAAAATATCTGGAAAAACTCCTCCAAGTGTTTTCTAAAGTTTTCCTTAAGATACTTCCAACGATGTTATCGATCATTTAGTAGTTTGTCAATAACTCATTCCAGACGCTAAATTTCAAAATGTTATATGGCGGACTTCTAGTGCATAGGTTTATCTTCAACTATGCCTAACAGTTCGTTGTTTGAATTTCACTAATAACGGAGCTATATCGCTAGTAGCAGTAACTCAGACTAAATGATTGCATATTTTATTATCATTTAGTATGAGTATAGCAACGAGAACCGTAACTCCTTTAATAGTGGAATTCGAACATCGACCTGTTAAGAAGAGTTGTAGAAAAACCTTCGCACTAAAAGTCCACCATACAATACATTTTGAAATTAGGCCTCTGGAATGAGTTATTGATAAACTACTTAATGATCGAACGCAGATTACCAAATAATCGATAACATCCTTGGATACTTCTGAATGAGTTCCTAAAAAATCCCAAGGAATTTCAAAAAAATATCTGAAGCATTTTCCGAAGGTTTTTACAGTAAAGCAGTAATAGAACGCTAGTAACGCTGTAACCATTGAAATTATTCTGCCAAAATTTGCTTCAATAAGCTTAATAGCCTATTCAGATTACGATTAGATTATTTATCGTAATAAATATCGTGTTAAAGCGGAAAATTGAATGTATGGAGATGGCATCAGGTTGTTGTTTATCATGATATTTATGATCATAAATGGCGTAATCTGAATAGGCTATAACTTGGCCGTTTAACACTTATCATATAGTACCGGTACCTTGGCTGCTAGGTCCAAGCTATCAGGTATCAGGTATCAGAACGTCGGCTCCAGGGGCACGTTCACCTCAATTCGGGAGATTTGTGCCATCGCCTTCACAGCCTTTCTCATCACGCACCTGACGGAAAAGGAAGTGAACAAAAAGGAAAGGAATATGGATGGGAGAAAAATGGGAAGTTGAGGAAAGGTACCCTTGAAGAGGGCATACAACGTATACAACACGTACAAAAGCTCATAGCTCCTTACTACAACGGGTTATGAACAACAGAATGCTTTGAAGGTTCAGGTTTCTGTAGTCAATTTCACTTAGTAAGTGTTTACCAAATATTTGGAAACGCAGTTGCGCATAAACTGGGCAGTTACATATCAGATGATAAGAAGTTCCATAATCGGATTCACAACCATCACAGACAAAGGATTCAACACGTTGAATATTTGCCATGTGATAGTTGAGTCGGCAGTGACCTGTCAAGGCCTTGACTAAGACACTGCAATTCTGTTTAGACAGATTAGCTAAATAGTTAGCTACTACCGGAGATGGCTCTCGGATATACAATTTTGTTTGTCGACATGAATCCAAACTACTCCAATACCGTTTGTGCTGAGTGGAAGCCCAAGAGCTAATCAAACGCTTCACCCAACACTTAGATATTGGAATAGCTGGCTCAGGACCAAAAAGTCTTGTGATGCTCCAGTGCGAGCTAACTCATCAGCCAATTCGTTTCCAGCTATGGACGAATGGCCAGGTACCCATATAAGGTGCAATGTATTAACTGAATTCAGTTCCTCTATTTGAGTTCGACATGCGATTACTAACTTCGACCTTGAGTTGGCCGAAGCGAGGGCTTTGATAGCTGCTTGACTATCTGAACAGAAGTATATTACTTTGCCCATTATGTGTTTCTGAAGTGCAGATTGCACTCCACACATAATGGCAAATATTTCCGCTTGAAAGACAGTGCAGTGTCTACCCAGTGAGTGTGACTGTTCTAATCTTAGCTCACGCGAGTAGACACCTGCACCCGCTCTACCTTCGAAGAGGGAGCCGTCAGTATAACAAACAATGCTGTCCGACATACTTCTCTCCAAATAGCCAGATGTCCACTCATCCCGCGAGGGGAATTGTGTTGAAAATGTCCTATAAGGAAAACTACTAGCGAGTGTGAGATCACTTGGAGCAAGGACTGTTCTGTCCCAATCAACCATGAGTTGTAACAACGAAGTGTGTATAGAACTGCGGTTTACAGGATTCTCTTCCAAGAAACCGAGAACCCATAATCGGTAAGTACAAGAAAGTGCTTCTTGTTTGAGATGTATGTGTAGTGGGACAACGTCGAGAAGAACCTCGAGAGCAGCCGTGGGAGTCGAAGAGAACGCACCAGTCATTGCCATTAGGCACATCCTTTGAAGATGGCCTAATTTAGACTGAATTGTCCTCACTTCACCCTTTTGCCACCACACAAGACATCCATAAGCCAAAATTGGTCGTACAACTGTTGTGTAAATCCATTTGATATATTTAGGTTTAAGACCCCAAGTTTTACCAAAAGTTCGTCGGCATTGGCCTTTTTGACTCTGAACTCAATGTTAGGAGTCCAGGAGAGCTTGGAATCAAGAATTAGTCCCACATACTTTACCTGATCCGTTACATTGATTTCAGAGTCAAAAGATGTAATGGGCGAATACCGTTACGGTTACGTTTTTCCGTGAAAAGAACAATAGATGTTTTATTCGGATTAACCGAAAGGCCATATTGGCGACACCAACTTTCGACTGCCTGAAGAGCGTTTTGCATCAGGTCGAATAAAGTAGTAATACACAAACCGACTATCAATATTAGATAGTCGTCAGCAAATCCATAGGTAGGAAAACCGCCATTATTGAGTAATCTCAATAGCGTATCTGCAACGAGGTTCCACAAAAGTGGAGATAATACTCCCCCTTGGGGGCAGCCACAGACACTTAATTCCCTAATCGCTGCTTGACGTAATGTCGAGTAGAGATGTCGGTTTTTAAGCATCTGGTGAATCCATTTGGTAATTATATTAGGTAGCCCATGACATCGTGCGGCTTCCAATATTGCATCGAAAGACACGTTGTCAAAAGCACCCTCAATATCTAAGAACGCACCCAAGCATGATTGCTTTTGGGCAAATGCTTTTTCGATGTCGTAGACAACCTTGTGTAGAAGAGTCACGGTGGACTTTCCAGATTGGTAAGCATGTTGATTAACATGAAGAGGCATGTTTGCCAAACAGTCATCACGGATGTGATGATCGATAATACGTTCTAAGCATTTCAGAAGAAATGAGGTCAGACTGATGGGTCTAAAACTCTTTGCTTCTTCATACGAAGCACGTCCTCCTTTTGGGATAAACTTTACAGTGACATCCCGCCAGGATATGGGAATATACCCAGTAGCAAAACTGCATACTAAAAGTTTTTCAAAACATGTTTGATATGCTCAAAACCCTTCTGAAGAAGAACGGGATAGATCCCATCTTCCCCTGGAGATTTGTAAGGAGCAAAACTATTAAGAGCCCATTGAATCGATTCAGTAGTTATGATTCTACGAGCCTGAGCCCAAGACCCATAACTACATGAAAAGACATCAGGAACATCCGAAGATGCAATATCTACACATCCAGGGAAGTGTGTATCAAATAAATGCTCTAACGCTTCTTCGTCAGAAGAAGTGTAGTCGCCATTTGGCTTGCGAATTTCGCCAACTTGGAAATCCTTGGATCTCGCAAGAATTTTATTCAATCGAGTGGCTTCACTCAAATTGGAAACATTTGCACAAAGGTTTTTCCAGCCGAATCGTTCAGCAGATCGTAGAGCCTTCTTGTAAGCTTTGCGAGCCAACTTGAAAGAATCCGTCCCTGCTGAATGGCGTCTGTTCCAACTCCTTCTACACTGCTTCCTGAGCTTAGCCAAATCGGAATTCCACCACGGGGTTCCTCTTGAGGTTTTCACAGAACGCAAGGGCAAGCTTCTTCAAAAGCTTCCACGATATGCAACGTTGTAGTATCAACGGCATCATCCAAGTCGGTAGGAGTTTCAATGGATGGTAGATATCCATGAAATTTTGTCGAGAGCAACTCTGTATAGAGATCCCAGTTGGTTGAACGGGGATTTCTAAAACGCAAGGTCTGCGAAGAAACATTCAACTGATCAAAATAGATGTAGCGATGGTCAGATATGGATTCCTCATCTGACACATGCCAATTCGTCAACTCGTGACTGATTCGATTGGAGCAGAGAGTTATGTCTAATACTTCTGCTCTATTAGATACCATAAAGGTTGGGCGATTGCCTATGTTAAGTAAACCAAGTTCGGTACTACTTAAGTATTCCATCAAGCTGGAGCCTCTCAGATTGATATCCGAGCTACCCCAGATGATGTGATGAGCATTAGCATCACTACCGACAATTAGCGGAAGGCCTTTTGACGTGCAATAACTGACCACTTGTTTGAAAGCATCCGTAGGGGATGGTTCATCATGTGGTAAATAAACCGAACAATAGACGTATTTCCTGACGGGGGATCCGCCAGTTGCATCAATTGTGACAGCACATACATCTCTGGTTGTTAGTTCAGAGATAAGTGTAGCAACGATAGCGTTGTTAACAAGTACACATGCACGCGGCATTGATCGAGAGTTTGCCATTTCATTACTGAAAGCAGCAAAAACCGGGTTCACTAGGTTACCTAGGTAAAAGCTACCCTTGCGAAAATAGGGTTCCTGCACCAAAGCCACTTGGGATTTGCCATTTTGCATAAGTCTACAAAGATTAATCGTTGCTGTTCTTTTGTGCTGAAGATTGATTTGAGCTATCCTAACTGTAGCCATTGTGAATTACGATAATACACTCCACAACTTCAACATTTATGTGAACAGCAACGATGAAACCAAGTCGGTATCGTATCAAGAACGTCAAAGACGAAACACAGAGTACACTGTGAAAAACGCATATAGCGAATCCATATAGGTGACAATTAGATGAAAAACTAAATAAAAACATACTCATAATCCCACCCTTATTTAACCTCAAGTTGAGATTGAATAAGAGTAGCCGATTATTCCGGAGAAGCAAAATTCAACTACGCCATAGCTCCGGTTAGCGCAATAAGGGCTCAATACTGTGAAGGGTGCCCTGGTGCTTCACAGGCTCCGTTAGCGGTTAGGTTCTTTTTAGACCCCCCTAACCATTCATTCATAGGCACGGTAAGCATAAAGCCGCATCACACCAAGAATTAGGGGTCACCTGTATGGTGGACTTTTACCACTGGAACAGGCAATCCGTAGCGTTATTCTTAGCCAGACAACCGGCTGCCGACACCACACGGCTATCTAGGCTGTTCGTGGGGAGAAGTTGACATTGACTTTACGTCAACTCTCAATGTGGCCGTAACTTGGTCGTTTAACACTTATCATATAGTACCGGTATCTTGGCTGCTAGGTCCAAGCTAACTATATTTTGATTAAAAACTAAAACAAGCTAGATGTTGGTCATCCGAACAGGTATACGGACGTTAGGCATGAGTACGTTAGGCATAAAGGATGTTAAGCATAATATGCCCCAAAAACAGCCCACGACATAGGGAAGGTATTATGCCTAACGTCCTTATACCTAACGTCATGGACCCAGCAATCTCATATTTTTGCACATTTCCTGAAGGAGTTTTCGTAAGAAGTTCTGAAGGATTTTCTGGAGAAATTCCCAAACATATTTCCGGAACATTTCCTTAAGAAGTTTTCTTAAGTTAAAAAAACAGCTGAAATAAAATTCAAAGAGATTTCCGATAGAAAACTTAACCAATATCTGAAGAAATCTGCAAAGTATTTTATATAGGTATTTCCGAGGAATTTTCATAAGACATTTTCGAACAAACACCTGAAGGAACTTAAAAAAATCGTAAAGGAATCGCCAAATGCATCTCTAAAGGAATTTCCGAAAAAAAATCCTTTAGATGTTTTCTAAAGTTTTAGCAAAGAAATTTTCAAATTAAATCCGGAGGAATCTATGGAGAAATTTTTAAAGGAATACCTGGAGGAATTTCCTATGTGATTCCTGAAGGAATTTTGATTGAATGGCTTAAACAATTTCTGGGTAAACTTGCGAAGTAATTTCTTAAGTAATTCACAACATTGTTTTGTGAAGCCACCAAAATATTCTTTAAAATAATATTTTTCGCAATATTTACTTTTTTAAATTGATCTTGCTAAAATCTATATATGGTTCGTTTGTTTTTACCAGGAAATTAATGTAAAACACCTGAAAAAAAAACTGGAAAAATCAGGGAATTTTGTTTTTACAGATGAGTAGACACCCTGACAAAACTACTAAAAACTAAATTCGGGACGGAGCTATTATTACATTATCAAGCCAATTGCATAGATGTGTTCAAACGCTTTGTAACGATATATAATTATATTACTTTTGAGACGTTTTCCCAAAAAACATAAAAATATCATTTCTAGGAGGGGCTAGTTTGAACGCCCCCCGCCCCTCCCTAAATAAAATCTAAAAAATAAAAAGCGTTCTGATTATAAAAATATAGGTTATAAGCTACGTATTCATCACATTCTATTCGCCCAGATCGAAAATTGGCCTTTTGGTAGTTTTGGACACTCCTTTATTTGGGGCTGTCCTATTGTGAACTCCCAGAAGAACTTTCGGAGGAGTTCCCGGAGCAACTCCGCGAGGAGTTACTTGATGAACTTCTGGAGGAAATCTCAGAATTCTCAGAATGCCATTAGGAGGAGATTACCATTCCGAGGGATTACTTGATGAACTTCCGAAGGGATTACCGGAGGAACTTGTAGAAGAACTTCCAGAGGAGTATCTGGAGAAGCTTCGAAGGAATTAAAGGAGGAACGCCAGCGTCGCCGGTTAATTATGATCTATTACTCTAACTTTTGGAATAGGCCACTTTTACGGATGTTCCGGATTTTACGAAGGACTTTTTATTATTGACAAGAAAATTATTTTGAGCTATCAGTGGAATGTCTTTACTTGTCATCAGACGAGTTTGTACAATTCCATTTCATTCCACCACTTGATTGTATCTTTGACAGATACGTATTGCGATCTCAAACGTAAGGCTGGCGGAGGCTTTCCACTATTGATTGCATACATAATTCACCCATATGAATGAAAGCGAAAATTAGCAAAGCTGTGGGATGAACTTTTGGACGTTCAGACGTTACAGAAAATTCTCACTATTGATTGCACAGTTACTTCCGCGCTATGGATGGTTTCGAAATAAAATAGGGAGCTCTGGGATAAACTTCTGGAATTAATCATTTTAGCGGATGTCCCAAATTTCCCGGAGAACCGTTTTGTTACAGGTCACAGATGACTTTCATTATTGAATCCGTTACTACGTGAACACTAACAAAAATGCTCAACTCTGGGATCAACTTTTAGGATAAACCTATTTTACGTATGTTCCGGGTTTCCTGAGGACCGTATTGTGGTCATTTCGGGTCACAAAAGACTGTCACTATCGATTGCATAATCAATTATATTATATACCTATAAACAGTTTCGAAAATTTGCTTTGAGATGAACTTTTGGAATTGGCCACTTTTACAGATTCTTCTAAGTGTCATTTGTGGTCACCTCAGAAGACTTAAGGTGGTTATACAACAAAGCCACAAATCGGCCATCTTGGAAACCACGTGCTTTTTCTAATAATTTTTCAAGAGCACAAATTGAGAGAACCACAACGCCCATGGGGATGAAACATTCGTAGATCGTTTCCATACTCATGCTAAACAATCGACTTTAATTTCAGCATTGTACGACAATTATTACGCTAGATTGAATATTTGATAATAGGAGTAGAAACTCGTGTGGTGAATTTGAAATTCACCACATGGCTTGATTGTATAATCACCTTAAACGATTTATTGCGTGCACAGTTTGCCCGTATGGATGGTTGCGAATAAAAAAGCAATGCTCTGGAATGATATTTTGGTATCGGCCACTTTCACGGATGATCTGGATCTTCCAGAGGACCGTATCAGGAGCATTTGCGGGTCGCAGAAGAATTGCACAATTGATTGCACAGACAATTCGCCATAATGATTGGTTATGAAATAAATGCGAAGCTCTGGGATGTATTTTAGAAATTGGCCACTTTTACGTATGCTCCGGATCTTTTGGATGACCCTTTCGGGAGCTTTATGGGATCATGGAAGACATTCACTACTGATTGCATCCATTATTCGTCAGGTTGGATGATTACGAAATAATGCGAATCTCTGGGATGAACTTTTGGAATAGACCATTTTTACGGATGTTCCAAATCTTCCGAAGCACCGTTTTGGGAGCATTTGGTTTCAGAGCACTTTCACTAGTCACAAACCTACACACTTTTACGGAAGCTCCGGATCTTCCAGAGGGCTTTCCGATGACTGCTCGAGGCGTTCGAGGTCGTGGGTTCAATCCCAGGTCCGTTCCATTCTCCTACTTTGCATCTTTCTCTATATTTCTCATGTTCTAGCAATCGCTAATACTGGAAATGGACCTCCATACCGTTTCCATTTCTATCCTATTCCTTCAACTTGACTATTCTAGCAGTAGCTGCTAGAATTGGAAATGAACTTAAAAGCTCGTTTCCTACATCCAATTAGAAATTCCACCAGTTGCTTTCTTCTATCTTTAACATTGGCATCTCGTTAACCAAGACGAACCTCTGCCTCTCGAACCTAACCCAAAAAAATCCAATAAGTTCCGTATGAACTCGTGGCAAGTGCGGAGGTATATTCGGCTTGCAGTGGGCGAGTGATTACATCATCATTTCCTTCCCTTTCCCTACATTGACTTGCATTCTAACGTGGCAGGCGCCAGTATGACTTAGCAAATGAGATCACCAGTACTTGAACATTGAAGATGAGTGCTAGTCCCAAGCAAACATCTTTTGGTTCTCTGTGCAGGAACAGCTGATCTGGTCATAATGGAGTAGCAACTACGGGCAGTCAATCAAGCTCAAGCTCAAGCTCGTGTTGAAATCTTGCACAATGTGTAATTTTTTTTCTTTATTTCTTTATTTGGTAACTATATTTATCTGACTGTTGTCTACATGAATTAAAAATTTTAATCTATAGGGGAAAGTGGGGCAAGATGGCCATACTAAGCGGTAACTCTTGTAAAATAGTGACACTACTTCAAATTCTGCTGATTTCTCCATGAAACACCTTTATGATGACCCGTCTTTGACATAAGTATCAATAAACACTGATTAATAAAGTTTCAGTATCTTATAAACTGGTTTTAAAAAGGCTGTTTTTATGATGCCTATATTTACCATATGGGGCAATATGACCACCCCCTCGGGGCAAGACGAGCCTGGACCAAAAACTATATCAAAAGTGTGCTAAATTTATTTAGAATAGGGGACACATTTCTTGCACTTCTATGGATTATGTTCAAATGATGCTTCGTTTAAAAATGTCGTATTTCATGTTGATTTCTTGACAACTGGCACTACGACAATATCAGAATTTGCCTAAAACTAATTTCTACTGTTAAAACCATATCCTTTGTTTTAAATCTCGCTTAACTTTTCAAAAGGACCTAAGTAACATTTTTTTCATGAATTAATTTGAGTACTGCAAACAAAACCTTTCATGTTTTTCTGTTGATTGCACTATTCAAATTAATTCATGAAAAAAATGTTACTTAGGTCCTTTTGAAAAGTTAAGCGAGAAATCATCTCTGATTCAGGTAGAAGCTATTTGGATGATTTTTAAATGCATTGAGGTGTTAGGCGACTTTTAATCCTGGAGATGACCTTGTTCCTATACAGTTGACAATACCGCCCCAAGCCGACATATATCCAAAGATTTATATCCTATCAAACCTAATTACTGTGAATCTCCTCAAATTATTATTGTATATATGCTATAGTTATATAAAAGCTTCGGTAAATATCAATTTGTCCTGAAAAATGAGTAATTTAGGCTTCACTTGTTAAATTATGTAACTAGAAAATTATAAGAAAATTCGAATTTCAACTAAACCATCTTCAAATCAATATTACAAGAACAAGTGAGGTTGTCAAAGTGCATTTTTCAGTTGTATAGCCCTTTTACATTATTGTGAACCATCCCTTGTAATAATAATGTGAATATAATGCTCACTTAAGGCATAATTAACGTTGGCGATCTTGCCCCACTTTCCCCTAAGCACGTGGATCTTTTCAATCTGGACATGAAACAATTAAAAGACACATCAAAATCGTGGAGTTCCTCGACAGCCGTGAATGTACGAATCATTGAAGTCATCGGCTCATGATATCCAAAACCAGTTCGGTGAAACCTCGGTTGCAGTAGACAACCACTTCGTAGAATTCTTGGTGCAACTCGGATGTGCAATAATGATAACAGCCTAGAACAATCAATTTCGCCGTTCAAGAGATTAGAAATGAAGACTTCTAATGCATTAGGAAGGTTAAAACATGGACGAATGCGACTACGACATGCAAATTACGACATCGTTTCTGTCACATATTTTATAATAAGTTACAAACACTGACAACAAAAACTAACTCATATCTTCCATTTCCCCAGGGGCTTCATCCATCTCGGTGCTGGTCTGGCTGTAGGATTCTCCGGTCTTGCCGCCGGTTTCGCCATCGGTATCGTCGGTGATGCCGGTGTCCGTGGTACCGCCCAGCAGCCAAGACTGTTCGTCGGTATGATTCTGATCCTCATTTTCGCCGAAGTATTGGGTCTGTACGGTCTGATCGTCGCCATCTACCTGTACACGAAATAAGCTGTTCCCGCGCGCGCGCACGCACGAGGGAGAAGAGAGAACGAACAACCAACAGATGGTCCATACGTGTTACGCCCGTTTGTCATCTCCATCATCAGAACCCGTCATATCACCACCGCCATCGTCATCTGTTAGTTATCACCACCCTCGTTCGTTACCATTAGGAAGAACATCGTTTTACCATCAGTCGATGTATGAAATTCGAGAGAGATAGTTGAAACAGCAACTGCCACCAACATCGGCAGTGACAATATTTACCAGAAAACATCGATAAGCGAACTTTTTAAGAGGAAAAAGATTGTAAGTAGAAGTCACCAATTATATGCGCTCTGATCGTGTTGGAGAAACTGGTATCGATAAAAATCGTCCACCAGATGCCCCCAGTTAGAACTTCCGGAACTAAAACAAAAGACTATGTAATTTATGTAAAATATTGTATTTAATTGTTAAATCTAATTTATGTACATGTAAATTTTGTCCCCACAAATGAAAATGATCGTAGAAAAACGAACAAGATGCAAGCGGGTGCCGTTTATGGGTTATTCGGTTGAAGCAATTGTACAAAACGAGCCCGTAAATCTAGATAATGTCAGATGAGATGCATCACTTCATAATTTATTTATCGCCCATATTGGACGACGAGGTGAGGCAGAACCGGTAAATGACTTTCAAAGTAATCCGTAAATTGTGCACAGCGCTCACTTAACTCAAGTTGCAAACATTCGGTTTAGGTTGTTCTACACACTCACAATGATAATTATGGTTTTCAATCCCACCACAAACGCGATCTTTTCTGTGGCTTTATAACATCAATCCGTGTTTCCGGCCTGGTGTCGTCCACGTGCCAGTTGGTAACAGTCTGACACCTCGATGGCGCTGGGTCCGAGTACACCTTGAGAGAAGAAACGGAAAATAATATCCCTCGAAATTTTCCACCCAACATCCTGCAATTATTACGCAAGTCACGAAAGGTTGAGTCTGTGATAAAAGCTTCCATCACTAACAAAAAGAACAAATGTCATCTTGATCACTGAAACAAGCAGCTACTAGGGCGAAACGGTTCCCATCAACTCAACCGAACACCACCCATTGCTAACATCTGGGAGGCCGTTTCGTGTGCTCAAACTTGCTTAAGGAAAACGAAACGTGTTTTTTGTTTTACGTACCGGAATGTTTCTCCCGCGCGATGCTTCGTATTATTAAGGCCGACCAAAAGATAGGACGAAGAAAAACGATGAACTACAAACACTACAACATCAGAACACATTTTACTTTCGCGTTCGTTACATACAAAATGTTCACAATCATTGGTAAGGCAGAGAGAGTATATTAGAAAAAGGAAGATCCTACAAACAACCGAAACCTGTTCTATATTCTTAATGTACATGTTCGTAAAAAGAACTTTTTGTTTTCTACGCGTAGGTTGAGTTAATAAGAAAAAAAACACACCCTGTATATTACAAATTGTGATGATTTATGATTGTTTATTAAGAAAACTAAATACTAAACTGACTAGTTAGAAGACGTTGAAGACCATCTCATCAAAACTTAGAGCAAAACCGCCAAGTCCAACTGGCAATTTGAAGTTTAATGCTCGTCATCGGCCTCATACCATCTATCGGTCGATGGCAATAATCTCATAAAAGACAAAAGACACACACACCGATACAAAACGACACACACACACGCTGACAGTAGATTTGATGGAACCCACCATCCAACACCTCTCATCAATCACAGTCAATCAAAAACTGAAACTAAGCGCCCCAATGCTAGCAAAATTGGTTCCTTCACCCTACAGTGGCGGAGGCCAAAGTCGTTCCTGGACGTGGTCCGATATGTTTGGATGCTGAAACATGGAGGTTGCGTGCCACAAACGACTCTCCGTCTAAATGGGACCATCGATTGTCGAGGGTCCTCCACCATCCACACCGACCGACTGTATAAATCAACATCCTTTTTCTCTGCGTCGGATGTGGGCGATGGAGCCCTTGGTCTATCGGAATCAGTTTTCCTCAAACATTGGCGGCAGCACCCGTAAATCTCTCAAGAGAAAAACCAAAATTATTATTGTTGGAGGGAAACCACCTTTGAACAACATTCAACATCTACCAATCAACCAACATCTGAAGAAAGAGAAAAAACCGCATAAGATACAACATCAACTTATAAGAAAAACGTTTGCCAACAATTTCATAAGATCTTGAAAACGAAATAAGCCCCCCTTGTTTTGTTGTGAGGAAGCTTTAAGATCCTATAAACACATACTTTAAATATTGATAAGTTGAACATAACAACAAAAAAGAACACAAACAGAAGAAAAGGAAAGAAAGAAATCTACCGAAATGACATTTGACAAAAAAAAACATCTGAAGATAATTCAATAAATTTAACTGAAAAAAATTGAGGCTTTTGATTGTAAATTATTGAATTGGAAGAAAATCCTATTAATTCATTTACTAGGGAAGAGTAACATTGTTACTCGTCAACGTCCTCATCCTCCATAATCTATTATTATCGTCCGATCTAGTGGGTCGTGAGATGATCGTCATAGCAGGAGATTTTAACGCTTGGGCAGTGGAGTGTGGGGCAGCTGCTGCACCAATCGAAGGGGTCAAGCGTTACTAGAGGCGCTAGCGAAGCTTGGCGCAGAGCTAATCAATGATGGTTCCGCAAGTACGTTCAGAAGACAAACGGGGTCGAGTCATGGATTGACGTAACGTTTGGCACCAGACTTGGACTGGAGGGTGGATTAGTGGATAGGGTGGATAGTGATCATCTAGCAATTATCTTTAAGATCAACTATGGCGTGCAACATCCGAGGTCCGGGGATCCCTGTCAGGTCCGTGGGTGGATAACCAATCACTTCGACAGAGAAGTTTTCACCGCGGGCCTGGGACTGGAAGCCAACACTGAAGGTCTAAGCGGGTAAGCGTTGGTAGCTGTCCTATCACGCGCGTGTGACGCCACCATGCCGAGGAAAACCCTGCCGAGGACGCCCGGTATACTGGTGGAGTGCCGAGATTGCGGCCCTTCGATCAACCTGCCCCAGGGTTTGAATCCAAAGGAGAATGAGAAAATCTCTCACTTATCATGTCTGTATACACTTTCGATAGGTAGCATACCGTGAGAAACGTTTTTCGGTAGCTGTTACGATAATTAACTGATTCGGGGGACTGCAACCCATGATAAATTTCTTTCAATAAGTCCCAATTGCGGGGGGCACGGGTTCTAATAATGCATTTCAACTTGTTTTACACAGCTGTGCGAAAAAAATATGGTCCCCAAAATCTATCCAAATCTGTTTTTTTTCAACTTGTATTTTTACAAGTGCGTTAGTTTTGTTTTCATGGCTTGTTATGATTCGAAGAGGGTTTTGCCTCTCTTTTATTGTTGTTCGTTATATTTTGAGAGCGATTTCTGCGAACCGTTACCTGCCCCAACAAGGCTAGATGAAGGATACAACGTTCCCGCACCAAGGATGAACTAGCGGACCACCGTGAAGTATTTCGAGCTGCGAAGCTGGTCTTTAACATGCCCATCAAGAGCAACAAGAGAGCGTGTTTCAACACGAATCCTTGGGATGACGCCTACAGGATAGTGATTGCCAAGTCCAAAGGGAGCTCTTCACCCCTCGATCAATCCCCGGATAGGTTGGTGAGGATTATCGAGATACTCTTCCCGTCCCGAGTCCCTGGCCTCTTGCACCGCAAGGCACTATGGATGCGGCCGAAATGGTAGCTCCGGTGACGAACGAAGAGTTATTCGCGGTGGCCAAAACCCTGGTAACGAACAGAGCTCCAGGGCCTGATGGAGTTCCGAACAGCGCTATCAAGGCAGCAATCCTAGCGAATCCGAACATGTTCAGGGTAGCTATACAGAGATGCCTTGATGAGTGTAGATTCTCTGATAGATAGAAAAGGCAGACATTGGTGTTGTTGCCGAAGTTCGGTTTTCGCAAGGGTAAGTTCACGTTGGACGCTATTAGTTCGGTGGTAAAGACCGCCGAGATAGCGATAGAATAGAAAAGGCAAGGTATTGGATACTGTACTTTAGTAACACTTGATGTGAAGAACGCATTCAACAGCGCAAGCTCGGATGCCATCGCGCTCTCGTTACACCGGCTTAGCCTGCCGGTGGGCCTGTACCGGATTTTGGAAAGCTATTTCCAAAACCGTGTATACTATTATATGAGACCGATGCCGGTCAGAGAAGCGATCTCTTTTTCCGCAGGAGTTTCGCAAGGTTCAATACTTGACCCGGTATTATGGAGCCTTATGTACGACGGGGTTCTGAAGGTAAAGTTCCCTCCTGATGTTAAAATCGGCGGCTTCGCCGATGACGTAACCTTGCAGGTCTACAGGGAGTCAATTCCCGAGGTAGAATTGGCCGCAGCACACGCAGTCAGCACGGTGGCGGATTGTATGAGCGCTAGAGGCCTGGAACTCACTCCACATAAGACGGAGGTGGTTATCGTCAACAACCGCAAGTCGCTTCAACATGCAGTGATTCATGTGGGTGAAGTCGTGATCACATTAGGGCGAAGTTTGAAGCTCTTTGGGGTCGTATAGACGACAATCTGACCTTCGGCAGCTATGTCGACTATGCGTGCAAGAGGGCTTCGACTGCTGTTGCGGTATTATCGAGGATAATGTCCAACAGTTCCAAGGTGTGTGCCAGCAGACGTAGGCTACTGGCAGGCGTTGCCGTATCTATTCTTAGGTGAGAGGCGAGAGCTCTGGGAGTAACCAATTACTAGCGGGAGCTAGAGAGCACGTACCGCTTGATGTGTCTTATAGTGGTATCTGCCTACCGCACGATATCACACGATGCAGCCTGTATGATAGCGAGCATGATGCCAGTCGGGCTGGTCATCCGGGAAGACGAGGAGTGTTTCGAGCTACGTGGCACCAGAGGGGCTCGCGAACGCATCATGGTGACTTCGGTTTCCAGATGGCAGCGCAAGTGGAATAACACGAACAGGAGCGACCTCGATAACAGAAATTGGTATGAACTAGCCTTGCATAAGAGGTAAAATACCAAAAAATAATACCAAAAACTTATATGCAGAATATTTGAGGCATAACATGCTTAGGTATTTCAATACCAAACGAATAATAATTTGTTATGCATTTGGTATTGAAATTGAACTTAATAACAGAGAATGTTATGGCTCAAGTATTGTACATATTTAATTTTGGTATTCCTTTGGTATTTTACCTCTTATGCAAGGAATTGCAAAAAATCTGGCGCACCGAGCAGCAGTCGACAAGCATGACTAACTTGTGATTGGTTAGTTAGAGCGAAAGCAGGCTGAGCGCGGGGAAGTGAATGAGAGGTTTGCACATGTCGAGGTAAGAGTGTCGCAGCGGGTGGCAACCGCAGTCGCCACCTCGAGGCATGGCAGAAGAGTGAGCGCATAGGTGTGAGTATGGACTGCACATGCCGAGGTAGGAGGGTCGTAGCGTAGAACTGTTGGTACCTATCGCTATCAACACCTCGAGGCATGGCAGAGGAGAGTAGAGTTGGTGTCTTTGACACACGAGGGCTTCGTCATTGCCAAAATCAACGGGGTCTTCTTCTGCAGCTACTATGCGCCTCCTCGATGGTCGATCGAGCAGTTCGGTCGTATGCTAGATTGTTTGACGGCTAACTTGATGGGGCGTAGGCCGGTGGTGATAGCGGGGGACTTCAACGCTTGGGCCGTGGAATGGGGAAGCCGATCCACGAATCAACGGGGGCAGATCCTGCTGGAATCACTGGTCATGTTGGATGTGGACTTGGCTAATGTCGGTACCAAAAGTACCTACAGCTGGAACGGGGCCGAGTCGATTATCGACGTTACGTTCTGGAGCCCTGGCCAAACGAGTAGTTCGAACTGGAGGGTAGATGATGGCTACACTCACAGCGACCACCTGGCGGTTCGCTACAGTATCGACTATAGGACCAGCATTCAGCGGACGGAAGAAGGGGCGAGGCCTAGCCCTCGTATGTGGAAGACATCATACTTCGACGACGAGGTGTTTAAGGAAGCACTCCGCCGCGAGCACAATACTCTCGGTCTTAGCGGCGAGCAGCTGGTAACAGTACTCTCGCGTGCATGCGATGCCACTATGCCTAGGAAAGTCCACCCTAGGAATGGGAGGCCACCGGCTTACTGGTGGACTCAAGCAATTGCGAACCAGCGCCGCGCCTGCCTACGGGCAAGGAGGCGGATGCAGCGAGCACGCACAGAAGAGGAGCGTGTTGAACGACGGGTGGCGTTCGTGGCTGTTAGAGCCGCTCTGAAGACTGAGATTAGATCAAGCAAAAAAGCCTGCTTCGAGGGCCTGTGCCAAAGTGCCAACGCGAATCCATGGGGTGACGCCTATAGGGTCGTAATGGCCAAGACACGTGGGGCGATGGCCCCTACAGAGCGGTCTACAGAGATGCTGGAGAGGATTAACGCGGGGCTCTTCCCACGTCACGACCCAAGTCCTTGGCCTCCCTTTGTGGAGCTGCCAGGGGTCAGGGTGACCGACGAAGGAAGAGTAACTGTGGCGGAACTTGCGGGGATTGCACAGTCCCTTAGTGTAGGTAAGGCGCCAGGACCGGATGGTATTCCGAATCTGGCCATCAAAGCGGCCATTGCTGAGACTCCCGAGATGTTCAGATCTGTCCCTGAAGCATGGGAAAGGCAGAGCTTGGTCCTATTGCCAAAGCCGGGGGATCCGTCGGCATATAGACCAATATGCCTGCTTGATACGGCGGGGAAGGTGCTCGAGAAGATCATCCTCAACAGATTGTTGATACGCACGGAGGGTGCGGATGGTCTATCGAGTAACCAGTTTGGCTTCCGAAAGGGTAAGTCGACCGTAGACGCTATCTTGTCGGTTACTAAATCCGCGGAGATAGCTATCCAGCGTAAGAGGAGGGGAGTTCGCTATTGTGCAGTAGTGACTCTTGACGTGAGGAATGCTTTCAATAGTGCCAGTTGGGGAGCTATTGCAGATGCGCTCCTGCGTCTTGGAATTCCCGAGTACCTGTACAAGATTCTCGGAAGCTACTTCCAGAATCGAGTACTGGTATACGACCAGAGGCGGGTCGGAAGTGTGTTGACATAACCTCAGGGGTTCCGCAAGGTTCCATACTGGGTCCGATGTTATGAAACGTCATGTACGACGGTGTCTTGAGGTTGAAGTTCCCGGTGGGCGTGGCAATCGTCGGCTTCGCTGACGATATTACGCTGGAGGTCTACGGCGAATCGATCGAATTGGTAGAGTTGACTGCAGCCCACTCGATCGCAATTGTGGAGGAGTGGATGAGTTCCAGGAAGTTAGAACTGGCTCACCACAAGACTGAAGTGGTTGTTGTTAACAACCGAAAGTCGGAGCAACAAGCGGTGATAAGGGCAGGCAACTGCACGGTCACCTCTGAACGCTCCATCAAACTCTTGGGGGTAATGATCGACGATAAGCTCACCTTTGGTAGCCACGTCAATTACGCCTGCAAGCGTGCCTCCACAGCTATAGTGGCTTTGTCCCGGATGATGTCCAATAGCTCTGAGGTTTATGCCAGCAAGCGCAAGCTTCTTGCTAGCGTTGCTCTGTCCATACTGAGGTATGGGGGGCCAGCTTGGGGCACGGCCCTGCGTATTAACTGCTACAGAACGAAGTTAGAAAGTACGTATAGGCTCATGTGCCTAAGAGTTGCGAGCGCGTACCGTACCGTGACGCACGATGCACTTTGCGTCATCACCGGTATGATGCCTATTGACATCGTTATCGGTGAAGACATAGAGTGCTTCGATATGCGCGGCATGAGTGGCATCCGTAGGACTGTCAGGTTGGCCTCAATGGTCAAATGGCAGCCTGCGTGGGACAGTTCCACTAAGGGTAGATGGACACATAGGTTGATACCGGAGATAGGTACGTGGGTCAAGAGGCGCCATGGGGAAATCACTTTCCACCTGACCCAGGTCCTTACAGGCCATGGTTGCTTCAGACAGTACCTACACCGGTTTGGACACTCGGCCTCGCCCGAGCCGTTTTATCGGCTATCGTCCAAATCGTCTCGGAGCTACACATAAGGTGGCGCGTGGACTCGAGGAATGGCTAGTGCAGGCGCAAATAAGAGGTGGTCCAAGGGTTCGGAGTCGGCTTCATGGGTCATACCGGTGCCCTGTGGTCGAACTCGATCCTTTTATAGAACAAGTGGCCGCGCGAAGAACAACATGGTATCGTCGCTTTCGCGGCGTCGGTCAACCGGGCGGGTTCCGAGCCCGAGGACGGAAAGGGGTCCTCGTCAAGACTGGGGCAGGCGTAGGCACCGCGTCGGCAAGTCCCTCTGGACACCTCTCCGAGGACATCGGGCGTTGTAAGACCACCTGGAAAGCCGGCAATGCGCTGGCACGATACCATGGTGTTCTTTTAAAAAAGCGAGTCACGATGTTCGGTGCTGCAAGGACACGCAGCTAACCTCGAGGGTGCGTTGTGCACTGGACCCCCTTGGAGGCATTACTTTCATTACCGAAGGGACGATGGGCTTGGCGGCAATGGAAACGGTTTAGCGGGTCGGGGATGCAGTCCTGCCTCCCTCGTTTGCTGTTGGAGGTGGTCCCTAACCCCGCACTTCCTGGACAACCCAGGATGTCTGTTGAGCAGATTCCCCCTCCATTGCTCAGTAAGAAAAAAAAGAGGAGGAGAGTGTAGTGAGCACTCGAGTCAGACTCACATGGTATGTTAAGGGCGAGCACCCAAGTTAGTCTCATATGGTGCATCAGGGTGTGTTAGAGTGAGCACCCAAGTAAGCTTCATACGGGATGAGTGCCTGTGGGAGCGTGAGTGAGCGAGTACATTGAGTACCGGTTGGGGGTTAGGCACCCCAGAAGTAATGCTGGAGGTAGTTCCTGGGGGGATCAGGTATTAGCAGAAAAAGGAACTTACTTATGGATCCTGTACACCTCCGTTGGTGCAAAGAGCCGACTTGAAAGATCTCCATCCTGAACGTTATCCAGCTATCGCTTTAACCTGTTGCCAGGTTAGATTTCGGTCGAATTCTATTATTTCTTTATTGAGGCTTCGCCGCCATGAGCCTCTAGGTCTGCCGCTGCTGCGATGTCACGGTGGGTTCCAGTCTAATGCTTGTTTACAGATTTTGTTTCCGCCCCTACGTAGAGTGTGGCCGACCCAGCCCCACTTCCGATCCCGAATTTCTGTTGCTATCGGCCTCTGGTGACAAATACGATGGAGCTCGTTGTTTGAGATCCAGTTGTGTGGCCACCAGGCCCGAATTATATACCGCAGGCATCTGTTGATAAACACCTGCAGCCGTTCTCCACTGATACACACCATGTTTCGCTAGCGTATAACAGCACAGATTTCACGTTAGAGTTTTTGGTGTATTTTCGTATTTTGGTGCGTTCACTTATCTGCCTGTTTTTCCAGATATTTCTTAACTTCCAAAGGCAATCATTGCTTTCTTGATCCGTGCGCCTTTGTCGATCTTGGTACCGCCGTCTGACGCCATTTGGCTACCAAGATATTGGAAGCTTTCAACATTCTCCACTGGTTGCCGGGCTACTGTGAAACTGGAAGGTGCCACCGTGTTCATCCAACGATTTGGTTTTGATGACGGTGATTACTAAGACTGTCGAAGAGGAGCGCTCGGCAAGGTCGTTGAGCTTACTCTGCATATCAGAGCGCCGTTGAGTGAGGAGTGCAACGTCATCAGCCAATTCAAAGTCGTTTAGGTGCTACATGGTTATAGGCTGCCAAAACAGCCCGCGATTTGGTTCACGGTCAATCGCACCTACTAGAATCACGTCAATTAAGATGAGGAACAGTAACGGTGATAGAATACATCCTTGCCTCACACCAGCAACGACCCGGATAGGGTCGGACAAGACCCCATTGTGCACCACTCTACACGAAAAGGCCTCGTACTGTGCCTCGATGAGGCCGATGATTTTCTCAGGAACTCCCTTGCGTATCAGGGCGCCCCACATATTCTCGTGATTGAGACGTTCGAAAGCTTTTTCGTAGTCAATGAATACCAAGTAAAGGGACTCTTGGAATTCATTGACCTGCTCCAGAATGATGCGGAGCGTGACAATATGGTCCACACAGGATCTTCCGGCACGGAATTCGGCTTGCTGCCGCGGGAGAGTCGCATCGATCTTCTCCTGAATCCGGGCTAGGATAATTTTGCACAGAACTTTGAGAGCGGTACACAGCAAGATAATGCCTCGCCAGTTATCGCATACAGTCAGGTCACCCTTTTTGGGTACCTTCACTAAGAAACCTTACATCCAGTCGACCGGGAAAGTTGCGGAGTCCCAGATATTATGAAATAAACGATGCAGTAGTTGAGCGGATGCCATGGGGTCAGCTTTGACCATCTGCGATCGCTGATATGCGATCGACCCCTGGGGCTTTATCCGATTTCATGCTTTGGATGGCTGTTTGAATCTCTAGCAGTGATGGAGCTTCGGTATTGACGCGTGTTATATGTAGAATCCTAGGCAGATCTGTAACCGTTGGTTCCAATTTGTAGCTTGTTAGCTCCTCCACAAGCATCCCCATATCTCGACCCCCACGCCAGTAAGCACCTAACGCCTAGTCCGTTCCAAATCAATGTAGTAGGACAGCCTTACTGGTGGCGATCCCAGCTGTTCGAAGCAAAAAGATTTTATGTACTTCCCGTAATTTCTTTATCACCAGTTCTATGAGCTCCCTCCACACTTTTCCCTCCGTGGGTGAGATAGAGCTCATACCCGTTACCCACGGGAGTTGACCTAATTGTCACCACCGCTATGAAGTTGCTGCCAACTTTTGAGAAGTGCGAAGCTGTCAAACTTCGGCTCTTCTCAAAATACTCAAGAACCAGAGAAAGAGGGTGTAAAGGCTAAAAGATTGGTCCTGGTCGTTCTCTTCCGTATCGACTGCCACCGACGGCAGAAGTGCGCGCCGATCAGATTTCATTTGTTTAAAATTTATAAATATATTACCAGAAGTGCATTTCTAGCGAAATTGGGAACAATTTAACAGCCAGTGGATAGTAAGGCTTGCGTAAAATACGAAAGTAGAAACATAGTTAGTTCATTGTTTTTCTTTGTATAAATTGTATAGTTGAAGTGAACACAAAAGAAAAAATATCAACCCGCACCGATAGCCGGTGAATAAACACAAGAAAAGGTAATTGTCTATGCTATTGTTAAAATAGAAAATGGTGAAGTATAGGGCATGGTGAGAGAGTGACTAGGTGGTACTAATCCTGTGGGACAGGTCTATGTCTGTTTCCGGGCCTTTTCTTTATTTTCGGTGGCCTCGGGTGCAATTTTCGGAGGACTCCTTTTCGCCCCCAGCGACAACGACGACCAGTGACGACCAACCTTGTAGAAACCTCGTACAAAGCTCGACGGACGGTCTGAAGCTAAAATTCGCTGGCGGAAAGCGTAGGACGTTGCGAATCCAGGACCTGGTAACCACGCGGACTGGCACGACGCCATTTCTTTTCCGGGGTTCGGAGCGACGTGGGTGGTGCACGAATAAAGGAAATCCCGCCGCACGGTAGTGGCCCCATTCCGCCTTCGTCCAGCGACCGTAGCCCCATCGATCGGTCCGTGAGTGGCCTTCCCACCGTTCAACCAGGCAGAGCTCCTAGATACGACACGCCGCCGCACGGTAGTGGCCCAATTCCGCCTTCGTCCAGCGACCGTAGCCCCATCGATCGGTCCGTGAGTGGCCTCCCCAACGTTCAACCAGGCAGAGCTCCTAGATACGACACGCCGCCGCACGGTAGTGGCCCCATTCCGCCTTCGTCCAGCGACCGTCGTACCCTCGATCGGTTCGTGAGTGGCAGCCGCAACCCAGATTCCGTCGGAGGGCCCTCCAGCAGCATGCTAGCCAACGTGAAACATCAAACCATACGCAAGTACCCTTGTCCCTCTCACCATAGAAAGGCTTAATGGCCAAATAAACCAATAATGTTAAGATAGTTATTGCGTATAGCCATTTCATTTAAGAACGCACTCCCTGGATATATATTGTAATTTTCTTTCGATTCGTGCCCAAAACGGGTATTCAAGCCTCGGTCTGTGGTAGTCCGCCCTGGAAAACGACCATTTCTGAATTTTCTTCCTCTTTCGTCCGTGAACTCGGTTGGCTTTCTCCTCCGTGACGTGACGCGACAATAGATGCTCCTACCAAGGTAAGTGCTAGGTGGTGCAGTAAATATAACGGTGCTAATTAAATTACGACCCAGTGCGTGACAACTTCCTTCCTCATTTCCCTTCTGAGCAGCCGAGAGGCTACAGATCATGCCGAGGTGGTGATGGCCTGGTTGGCACTTGAAAAAGTTGTTCGAAGTGCTCGAACCAGCGTTTCACCTGGTCAGTTGGGTCGGTCAATAACTGATCATTCGCGTCTTTCATAGGCATCGTTGCATACATCTTCGCTCAGTTCTTCAACGAAGGACTGTTTCACCGCATCTTCCAGTCGGCGTGTGCCGAACCGTTGTCCAACGCTCTCCTCCTGCTGACGAATCCGCGCAATGCGCAGGCGTATTTCGCCGATGAGGAGGTGATGATCAGACGCGATATCGGCACTACGTTTATTCCGTACATAAAGAAGGCTTTCCATTTTCGGCTGATACGGATGTGGTCAATTTGATTTTCTGTAAAGCCGGCAGAGTGTGCCTGAGCGCTTAGTAGGAAGCCAACTCCACGATGCCGGGGAGCGTGTTCGCCTCCCAAGTAACACTAAAAACATCTACTTTCGTAGACAAATAAAAAAACTTGTTGTATTTAAGTTGTAATAGTGACAAGGATAAACTTCTTTGTTATATAAAAGGTTTAAAAGTGTTTGAAGTAAACATTTTCAAGCGAAATTATTCTTTGTTACATTTTTGTCAACAAGAAGTAAATATGACTTCATTATAGCATTCATCGAAACTAACATTGTGAATGTTTTATTGATGTTATATAAATGCGGTTGTATACATGATATGCATTTTTTGACGAATATATAACAAGTTAATTATCGCATTAATTTCTGCAAGAATAAAAAGACGAAGAAAACTAAAAACATTTATATGGGTAAGAAAATAATGTTGAGCTTTTAGTGGAATGTCTTTACTTGTCATAAGACTAGTTCTTACAATTCCATTTAATTCCACCTTTGACAGATACGTATTTCGGCCTAAACAGTAAGGCAGTTTTCAGTTTCTCGTACTTGACCCGTCGATTTATATGAGAAAAAGATGTCATGTCAACAAAAATATGATTATATGAAATTTGTATTCAATCATTTGAAAATGATTTTGAGATTATGCTCGATATATTAGAAAGGACACAGTCTAGAATGTACCAATAACAAAGGATTTACGCTCCTGAGCTCAACGTTCAAAATTCTGTTCAACAGACTGAGACTGTTTGAGCAGTTCTTCGGCGGCGGATGACATGCACATTTTATATCTGCAATTACTCATCGCATGATCTCTCCTCCTTGGCAGTTGTAAGCTAAATGGGAACTGTTGGCAAGGTTCGTCAATTTTTATGATGTGACTTCCTTCTACATTCTGAAGTTACCGAAAAGAGTTATATCTATGTTAAAATAACTTACTCATAACAAATATGCAACAAGTTTTAAATATGTTATTAAGCCGCATCCGAGGTTAGTTTTGAACGCAGTTATAACATCCTTGTATAACAAAGTAATGGTTCGAATTCGAACTAAAAAATACAGTGTTGGCTGAACAATAGTAACACATGACCAATAAATATTCCAATTTTTTACCTTTTGTTCGCACAATAGGATTATTTCAAAAAAGAACTTTTTATGTAGTGCTGTTTTACCAATCAATTCAGCGCTACAAACAAGTTATATCTGTTGTCGAAACAGAGATTTGCATCACGATTTTTGATGATTTTTTGTGCTCCCCTATAACTTTATCTTAGCATGTTATATTTAATCCCATTTATATTCCCACTTCTTGTACTTCTCCATTTTAGTTGACTCTCTAATATGAGTCTATGAGCTTAAATGGGAAACATCGAGATGTACATAGAGCTCAAAATTATTAAAAAGGTTTTAATTTTTTTGAGAAGTCATTTTTTTTGCGGTCAGTAACAATCATTTTGATTGACACTGTGATGTCACCCAGAAAGACTTCATTGCCTCGTCCATTGCAATGGTTTCGGATATTCTTCAGAATATATGTCAGTAAATAAAAATGATGAATGCTTTCTTTAATTTTGCAGGTGGCGCAAGAATTTACACTAAGTGCAGTCGAAAGTTACACAACAAATCTCGAATGGAAAGGAAAATTACATATAACACACTCATTTTGCAGTCAATAATTTAATTGAATTTGTTGAAAATCAACTTTATGCGCATTATGGGTGACCATCAAGATATCGAATTATAAATATATAAATTGAATAGAATGTCATTTTTTTTGTTAAAATTATTGCGTGGTCAAAAATTTACTTGCGTTATTCAAAACATTTGTATAACTCAAAAACAACTTAATAGTTTTAAAAATGTAAATAATAACTAATATACAACATATATGCATGTAATATAAAAGCATTTAATAAACGTTTTTATTACTTTACTTGTTATAGTATGTTATATAATACTCATATAAGTCATATACATTGGTTATACTGATGGAATTTAAAACATATTTTATGACATGAATGATGTTTTATTAGACGCCATTTTTTGCGCTTTTTTGGGCTTATAAGCGTTAGAAAAAAGGTAATGTATTCATGAAGAAATACATCATACTATGCATTATATGTGCATAATAAACTTCTACAAAACAAGTTGTGTTGCTTGGGCTCGTAAACCAGAGTATAGCAGAACTTGTCCCGACGGCGTTCTGTGTTCTCCAAAGTTTGGCCAACGGACTTCACTCAGTCCCAGGATCTCAAGCTTCCTGCGGCGTGCCTCATTGGCAAGTTGTGCCCATTTACCCTGCTGGGCTAGGGTTAAAACGTTCCACGTTCCTATTCGTGTCCGTTGTTTCAAGAATGCCCAAGTGCTACATGCCCAACTATGGAGGGGCAGTATGTCAATATTGGATAGAAACTTGAAGTGGTTGGCAAGTATTCGAACTTGACCCTGGTGAATAACTCAGGATTTAGGCTAAGAATGCTCAGGTGCTACTTGCCCGACTATGGAGGGGCAGTATGTCGATCCTGGAGAGAGACTTGTCCTGAATAGCTAAGCTAATCAATTGAGTGCCTTGAAGATGAATTTTCGGAAGAATAATCATCCACGACTTGATCGTTTTCCAATGAAGAACGAACTGATTTATTCTGGTCAAACTTTTCTTATTTATAGTCAAAATCGGGATGGGTGCTCAGTATGTAAGTACAGTCTAAACTACCCACGCATAGGCCCTAAGCTCACCTTTCTCTTTTACACTTATAGCTAATTCTTGTCCCTTCGTAAATTGGTGAGGTGAAAACCTAACGTGTCCTGACTTCTAATGTGGGGAGCACCTCATGTTATCTTATTCACATACATTTCCTTATTCTGAGCTGGACCTTAAATACACTTCTACACTTCACTCTCTATTTGCTCACGCCCTAAGGTTCAATGTCAATACATAGGGCATGTACAACTATTTCGAATAGCCGTCTTCTAATCACGATTCTGGTTGGTATTTAAGACTTCCTTCAAAATAGCCTTTTAGCAACGTTCCCATCGAAGTGCATGTCCAATAAAAACTATCTTATCTCGAGATGCCAAAAAACGAGCTGCACTAGGCATCGAGTGGTTTGGAAAGGCACTGAAGCAGTACCGGAATTGACGGCCAGTAGCTCCAGAATCTTTAGCGGATCGTTCGGATTCTACCTCCAATATATACGCTGCTTGTGTGTGTGTCGTCGGGGTGCACATTAATCTGACGGTACATCTTGCTAATGTCCGCCGAGAAAACAATCTGGTGTAGTCAAAAGCGAAGCATGATGGAGATGATGTCGCTTTGAACCACTGGACCTATCAGAAGCACATCGTTAAGCGGCAGATTCTCGTTGTAGGAGATTTAGCGCTTGCGTCGAAAACAACCCGACATGTTGTCGGCGAGCTTCCAGGACGCCTCCACATTTACCTCTCGGCAATGACCGAGTTGCAGATACTCTCGGATGAAGTCCACGTATTGCGCTTTCAGTTCAGGGTTGCACTGTAGCCGATTTTCTAGTATGAAAAAGCGTCGCATTGCTAGATTTCGGCGTCTGTCCGTCTGATTGGCGTTCTCTTTGAGCGGTAATCGAACCACAAATCGTCCAGTGTTGTCTCGGAAGAGTGTTGATGTAAAATGGTCTTCACTTCATTGTTCTTCGGTCGAAGTAGTGGCAGCTTTCGGAACATTTCCAATTTCTCAGAATTGGCGAATCATTTCTCGCTTAATTTTTCAAAAGGTCCTAAGTAACATTTTTTTCATGAATTAATTTGAATACAGCAATCAATAGCTTTCATGTTGTTCTATTGATTGCGCTAATCAAATTAATTCATGAAAAAAAAATGTTACTTAGGTCCTTTTGAAAAGTTAAGCGAGATTTGTTCGACAGATTCGAGAGATGCAACATGGGAATACTGGATCACTTCTTCTTTTTGTGTTGGCCGATAAGCACCAGTTACTAGCCATCCTAGGTGCGAGTTTCGTAGCTCGGGAAGATCGTCATCGAGTGTGATGTGTCCTGGTTTCATCGGTGCAAAGAACAACTCTGCACCAATGTTGGATTTGAAAAACGACGGATCGGCTAGTTGAATACCATCTCGGATTACCCAATCGGTGACATCGATGTTTGTTGTCGGGATTGATCCAGTGACCTTGGGGGTCACCAGGCATTCAACTGCCGCACGGAAATCACTGCATCGGAATTGACAATTTCACCTTGCCTCGTGCCAAACTCCTGACGTTGTTGATGCCACAGATGGGAACATTAGCACGCCGCCTTTCCATTCCAAGAGTGTTGGCCATGCTTTCAGTAATGACGTTCGCTTGGGATCCACTGTTCAGAAGGGCTCTGCACTGATGGATTCGATTGTCTCGGTAGATCGCTAGAACTACTGCAGTTAGCAGTAGCACTGTCTTCGGAGCGTGGTCGTTGCTCAGGTAGCATGTTGTCGTTACATTCTCTGACGCATCTTGTTCCTGTGGAATGCATAATGAGGACGTCGATGTCCTTCCGAGATCCGCAGTTCTTGGCTCAGTCGTTACGATAATGGTTTTAGACTCCAGCTGGTTCGTAGTGCCGTCATGCTGTTGCATGTGGTGTCGCTTTTGACATTCCTGGCTGGTCTTTGATGAAGGGTAGGCACTAGAGCGGTGTCCCTTTCGGAGGCAGTTGAAGCATCCCGAGTAACACACATGTTGCAGACATGGGCGTAGCCAGGATTTCGATTAGGGGGGGCCAAATTTTTTAGGTCTTCTGATTCGTTGTTTTATAGTAGTTTTATAAAAACACATGAATATTAGTGCTTGGTACTTTTTCCTTCTAAGCTCCAAACACTTTGAAACCAAATCCACAACCAACAGTAAAGGCTGAATCTCAACAGCGCGTTGCGCGTCAGCGTTTTGTACTAAAACGTAATGCCAATAAACGTGACGCATTCACGCCCGGATTCTTCAGGAATGCCTCCAGCAATTTCTTCGGCAATGTCTTCAGGAATTCCACCATCAATTTCGCCGGGAATTAACCGAAAATTCCACCATTATTTACTTCAAGAAATCCTCCACGAATTCTTTTATAAGTTCTGCAGGGAATTCTTCAGATAATTCTTTCGTGCTGTTTCTCATAAAAAAAATCTGAAAAATTGCACCGTGGAATTCCTAAGAATATTCCGTGAAAATTCCGCAGAATTGCCAATAAACATTCCTGAGAATGCCGCGAAAAATCTTCGAACTTCCTGTGTAAATTCCATATTTTTTTCCGTGAAAGTTTCGAATAATTTCTTGTGAAAATTTCAAAGAATTTCTCCAGGAATTCCACCGAAAATTTATACAGAAATTATACCGAAAATAAAATCAACAATGGAATTTTTGGAGGAGTTCCTAGATTAATTCCCAAAGATATCCAGAAAGAATTCCGGTGGAAACTTCAAGATTTCCACTGGACATCCTGCAGGAGTTTCTTCGAAAATTCCTCCGGGAATTCTTCCAGGAGTTCAACTTGCAGATCCTCCAAGAATTCCTCCAGGATTTCCTCCGAGAATTATTCCGGTAGTTCTATCGGCAGTTCCTACGGGGGCTCTCTGAAAATTCTTCCGGGAATTGCTCCAGAATTTCCTCCGGGAATTATACAGAAATCCCTCCAGAAGCTCCTCCGAGAATTTCTATGGGAGCTCTTCAAGGAATTCTCCGGGAGGTCCTCTGATGATGATGATGGTCCTGCTACATACCCCTACAAAGGTTTCAGCTAGATGAGATTTGTCTATAAGATGAATTCTCCAAGATTTTTTCGGAGAAGTCTTCTGGTAGATTCACTGGCAGTTCCTCCGGAGGTTCATTTAAAAAAATCTCCCGGGAGTTTCTTTAGAAATTCCTCCGGGTATTCCACCAGTAGCTCTTCCAGGAGATCATTCAGGCTTTTTTCAGGAAATCATTTAGGCTTTCTTCAGAAAATTAGCTGGAAATTCCTCCCGAAGTTCTTCCGATAGTTTTTCTGGGAGTTCCTCCGGGAGGTCATCTAGGGGTTTCTCCTGAAATTCCTCCGGGAGTTCTTACGGGAGCTCCTCCGGCAGTTCCTACGTGAATTCCTCCGGGAGATCCACCAGCAGTTTTTATGAGCATTTCTCCGGGAGTTTCACCGGCAGTTCCTTAGAGAAGGAACTTCCGGAGTAATTTCCGGAGGAACTCCCAGAGGAATTTCTGTAGGAATTCCCGGAGAAAGTATCAGAGGAATTTTCGGAAGAACTGCCAGAGGAACTTCTAGATGAATTTATTGAAGAACTACAGGAAGAATTTCCGGAGGAAATCCTGGAGGAACTCTCGTAAGAACTTCTGGATGAATTCCAGGACAAACTCCTGCAAGAATTCTTAAAGGACCTCCCGGAGGAGCTCCCAGAGAAATTTTCCGAGGAACTTCTGAAGGAATTTGTAGATAAATTCCCAAAGAAAGCCTTAATGAACTCCTGAAAGAAAGTCTGAATGAATTTCCGGAGGAACTACTAGTGGAACTCCCGAAGAAATTTTCAGAGGATCAGCCGATGGAATACCCGGATTTGAATTTCTAGAGGAACTTCCGAAATCCCATTTCCCTTGAAATTCCTGCCAAATATCCTCAAAGAATCCCCTGTAAAGTTCCTGGAGAGATTACTAGAGGAACTTTTGGAAAAACTCCTGGGGGAGTTCCCGGAGGAACTCCCACAAGCACTTCCAGAGGCATTCTCACAAGGTAGTACTGACATAATTATTGGAGAAGTTCATGAAGGAATTCCTGGAGAAATATCAGAAGGAATTCCCGAAAAAATACCAGGAGGAATTAATGCAGAAATTACCAGATGAAATCCAGAAAGTATTCCCAGATGAATTGCTGTTCTTTGTTTGTTCTGAAGAAATTCCTGGAAGAACTCTTGGAAGATATCTTGGAGGAACTCTAACATTAATTTCCGAATGAAATTCTGGAGTAAATTCCGAGTGAAGTCCGGAAAGAATTCTAGAACAATTCCGCGGAAAAAAATCTGGAGAAATTCCTGAAGGTGAGAAAAATTTCCGGGGAAATACATGGACGAATTCTTGGAGAAATTTCTAGAGGAATTCTTGAAGGATATTCTGAAATAATTGCGGAAAGAATTCCAAAATGTAATTCTAGAGGATTTCGCTATTGAATTTATAGAGGTATTCCCGGAAAAAAGTCCTGGAAGTTAAGGCTACCTCACACCTCGGGAAGATTTTCCGCCGGATTTTGGTCCCCGTGCATTTTAAATGGGGCCGGGATTTTGATTTTCCATGCCCAAATCCCGAAAACATCGCATATGCAAAAATACATGGGGAAAAAATCCGCGGATCAAATTCCCGAGGTGTGAGGCTACCTTTATCCCGGAGGAATTTAAGAAGAGTTCTTATAGATTAGCAGAAATTATGGAGCGAAAACGGAGGATTTCCGTCATAACCCAACTAACATTTAATGTCAATGTAAATGTTATTTCAACTCGTCTATACGGCTTCAAACTGAATATGTGTGCTATACATATGATCAAGAACTTCTATTCAATGCTTTTACCAGCAAATCTGGTGAATCTATTCAGCTGTTTTTGACGTGTCTGCACAACTACTTTACAGCATGTTACACAATTTTTTCTCAATCTTTACTAAACCATTTAGTAATATAATTCGATTCAATGGCGCTTATTCAGATTTTTTGAATCTGTTAAATAAGTTTAATACAGCCATTGAATTCAATTTGATTAAATATTATTTGAGAGGAGAGTAAATTTCGGAAGTTTATTCGATGTTTTTTTTTGTGAAAACTCAAATATCAATTTTGTTGCTACGTAGATTCGAACTCCTGATCTCTTGATTCAATGGCCGCTGCTCTGTCATCACTGTCACTTTGACATATGTAAATAACAAAGAAAATTATGGATGTGCTTCTTCGCATACCCTATAGGTTGTTTTACTAACGCTATTTTCAGATTCATGCTGCATAAACGTTAGAAAGAGGCCTACATGCTGCTTTTAGCACATAAGCTTAAAATTATGCTTTCAGCATTATTTCAACCATTATTCGAACATTTATCAGCATGTTCTGTTGGCTAACTTTTTTTCATCGTCAATCGCTGACATTGTTTTTAGGCAACATTTTCTCGATCTGTATGGATGCTACTCTGCTGCTAATCGTTTAACAGTAGCCGTCAACAGAAATATCGCTTCTAAATGGCTAGTTTTCTTACACTAGCTGCTAGCGTTATTGACAGCGCTTTGTCAGTTGCTATAAGAGCAGGTGAAAACCTTTGTAGCTGCATTACAGAAATCAATAGCTCATACACAGCTCCGGCAACAAAAATCAAATGTAAACATTGCGGTTTTGACGTTCCATACTGATAAGCTATTGGAAGAAGCAGTATAAGGTTTACTTAAACGTTATGTAATCTTCAAAGATACAGAAGTTGCCTAAAAGCTTCGTTAGTTCATTTATAGCGCCATTACGCTATATTGTTAGTGCTATAACAACAGCGAAAACGTTTTCATTGTGAATGCTACTCACCGTATTATGGGAAGTTGCTAACAAGCAACTCAATTACATACATGAGCTCTTAACCGATGAGCTTTGTTGCTAATGGATCAATCAAGGTAACTCATTTTGCACTCACCGCATCAAAACAACGGCGGCACTGTATACGCATATTTCTATTCATGTGTGTTTGACAGAACATGTCTACGGTGGCGCAATCTGTTCATTTCATAGCGGCAGTTTTTGCTTATTGATTGGTCCATTCAGACAGAGCTGTTTTATGAATAGGGTAAAATGCCCAATAGTGGACCCCTAACCAATAGTGGACCCTCCAGCCATTTGGCATTATTACAGCACAATGTCAACATTTTCCTATGAAATTCCATCGGGAGAACCTACCATACAGTCCTATGATTTGATTACATGCATTGGAAATGCTATGGAAAGTAAAATTAGATGATTTTTTACAATTCTATAAAAAATAAACACGAGAGTGTCCATTATAGGAATATTTTGGAGGGTCCATAATAGGGAAGAAGAACGTCCCGAAACGGGACATGAAAATCAAATGAAGTGTCGACTATAGGGAAGCAATTTCCTATTATGGACCCCCAAGGGGTCTACTATAGGACGAATTCAGTTAGACTTTAAAATGATAATTTTGACGAATAACGTCGTGTATTTGGGTGTTTTATGTATGTATCGAGAAGAGGAGATGCAGAGCTTGTTGTTCGATATCAAGAAGAATTAATATGTTGAAAATTTCTACTCCTTATGACAGGAAAAGCAAAATTCCGCTACTAGGGGGTCCACTATTGGGCATTTTACCCTATATGAAAGCTGCATAAACGATAAAAGATGAAATATATTCGGTACAAACTGACTAGCTGATAGATATTTGGGTAATAGTCGAGTTGCAGTTTAATGGATTATTTGCGGAGGCTTTTCTTTTATTCAGCATTGGCTGCTTTTATTCAAATATTATACAGCCAAAGGCTAGAAGTTGAAGCTTTTAGCACCAAAATTGTTAGTTGGGTTGTTTATTTATGGTGTACATCAACAGATTGTTCGTAATCCTAATGATGATTTAAAACTAGTATGGTCACTACAATAATAACTAATTAACAAAACAGTAAAATAACAAAGAAAAATAAAATTGTCATGGGACTTAAATACACTTATCTAGCATGCGCGTCAGCTACTACGACGAAAAACATTTACGAAACTACGTCGAAGCGCATCTCTTGTCAAGTGGTAGTCAAATACTGATGCCACCCTATTAAAAACTCTCTGTAGCCCGTTCAGTGCGTTGCCCAAACCATAGTTGGTGCGGCGAAGGGGAAGTCTCAACATTATGCTATTCCGCAATGGCCGATGTTGCACGTTAATGTTAATTTGTTGCAGAATGTCTGGACAATCGATCCTTCCTTGTATAATATCAGCGACGGTCAGTGCTCTGCTTAAGTCCCTACGGATACGCAACGGAAGAAGGTCGATCAGCTGGCAGCGGTCCTCGTAACTAGGGAGGCAAAATGGATCTCTCCATGGTAGTTTGCGCAATGCGAAACGAACAAAGCGGCGTTGTATTGATTCGATGCGCTCCTATCCGTTGTTGTAGTGAGGACACCAGACCGCCGAGCAATATTCCAACGTCGACCGGACGAGAGAGCAGTAGAGTGCCTTCAAGCAATGTACGTTGGTGAAATTTTTCGCCACCCTGAACACAAAGCCAAGCGTTCTGGCCGCTTTATCTGGTTTTGAAGGGATTGGCAATCGACTATTGAGCAGATGCGAAGAAATATCTCCAGATCGTCCGCAAAGGATAGCCGTGGTTTATCGATTACATGGTGAATATCGTTGAAGTAAAGCAGGAAAATTAAAGGCCCCAAGTGGCTGCCCTGCGGTATACCAGACGAAGCGCGGAAACTATCTGAGCGACAATCGCCTAAAGCAACCACAAGCCGGCGTCCGGTCAGATATGATCGAAACCAATCGAGAAGATTTCCACCGACTCCAAGTCTGTCAAGCTTGGCGATTGCAATTTTATGGTTCAGCTTATCGAATGCGGCAGAAAGATCCGTGTAAATCACGTCCGTTTGAGTGCGTGCAATCATGCTATCCGTGACGTAGTTTCAGTAGACCGGAAACATATCTGCAGTCTTCCAGCTAGATGGGAATGTGCCGCTGGATAGAGAGAGTTGGAATAACAGGAGAAGGGGTTCCAGCAGACAGCTGACTGGATGGAACACCGTTAAGCTTAGACATCGCTCTTGAGATGGCTTCGACATTCACCCCGATATCACCGAGCGATTGATTAGCTAATGGGACGTTGCTGGCAGCGGTGGTCACGACATCAACAGGTAGTTGTTCGTCTTCAAACACACTGGCGAAGTTAGCTGAGAACATATACCTTGTTGGGTGCTTGCAGATTCACTATTGAATACCATGGACGATGGAAATCCAGTCTCTTTGCGCTGTTCATTTACGTTAGCGTTAGCGTTAGCGTTAGCGTTGTTACGGTATACTTCGTAGATTGGACACTAGTGATACTCATGTTTTTCTTTTGAAATCCCTATGTAGAATGCTATCAGAAATCAAGAAGAGGAGGGATTCTTGATTTCAGTCTAACACAAAAATAACAAAAGCATGAGGATCACTACTCCCGGCCACGCCCATCTTTACCGTAACTAGGGATATGGAAGGAATTGTTGATGTAGAACTTACTTAGTGAGAGGCCCCCGACTTGGCGACGCCCTCATAAGTTCTACGGAGTTGGTGTTTGGGTAGGGTAAGGTAGGTCAAGGATGTTTGCCTCAAGCTGGCAATTCGACCCATAGCATATGTTGTTTATATGTTTCTAATTTAAACTCTTGCCAGCCGGCTGTCGAAAGAGTATATACTTATATCTATTCTATTTATTGTTTGTTCTTTAAACGTTCATGATTTATCAAGCCAATAGAGGCAGCAATATTTAGTTTTAGACTATGTATTCACTCGTGAAACTCTGATATTCCGACTTATTTTGTGGGGATAGATTATTAAAATATAATTATTAAATTTTGATTTCTATGTATAACGTGAACGATTTCTATGTATAACGTGCAGTTTGACTATCGCGCACTAATTAGTTTAATTACTGACCGCACTAAGTAGAACAAAAATTCCGTGATCGCGAGACCGTTCTGTTTTAAACAAACCCGTCCGATCGCGCACTTAATTATTGAAATAACTTACTGCACAGAGCAGAACAAAAATCCGTGGCCTCGAGACCGTTCTACTTTTAAGCGAACACTAATTTAAAAAATCTTTTACCTTCATGGTATCGCGACGAAGAAAAAACTAACACAATGAAGGTCCGGTGCCAATGGTTATTTGACTTGATTACAAACTTTCACTATTCTTATGTTTGGAATAATTATAAATTAAAAATTATTAATGTCAAGCAATATAGCAGTATTCATCTTGGAAATCTTTTTGTATGAGAACTCCGATGTTATTGAAGGCGAAGGAAGTTGTGTTTGTTGCGTGGGGTAAATCAAAACATAGATCAGGATTCATCATGTTTAGTGATGTGATCTATTTTTTTATTAATTAGTAAATATATTTAATTGTGCAACAGTGTTAGAGATTATTTGTAACGATATCCATGGTTCAATAAAATTTCCATAAGACCTTTTAGAAAATAATTGCAAGGCTCATGCAACCAATTTCTGCTTGTTAAGCAAGATCGATCCCTCCAGGGTCATCGAAATCATAACAGGTACAGATCGATTGTTCATCAATTTTTAATTGTAGCTTTTTTTGCATTCGTTTACATATCTCATTCGATGCAAAAACATTAAACTTGTTTTGCTCAGAGACGATGGTATTATATAGAGACACGCGGAGAGAATAAAAGCAATTCTGGCTTCACGGCCAGCAGACAAAAAAAAATCTGTGCGATCGGCAACATAAAAATTTGTGAGAACTTGAAGTGACTCTCAGTGTGAGCAGTTATTTCGTTTGCTCCAACTACATATTTTCTCTTCTTTAGCACCATTTCCTTATATTCAATAATAAATATGATTAAATATAATATATAAATTTGCTATGAGTACTCTGAAAACATCTTCATTAACTGAACTTTTCAAACTTTTTTTATAATTTCTATAATGTTGATTACAATACCTATCTTGCATTTAGTACCGATTGGTAATGTTTGTTTACTTTGCTCGTTTGGTACCGCGTTTGTCGGTTCGTTTGGTACTTTCGGCTTTACTGTTTGCGGGTCTCTATCTATTAACAACGTCTCTGGTTTTGCTCTGTCTCAATAAAAAAAATAGAGCCAAATTATTGCGCAATTCAAGCATATTTTTTTTAAAAGGACGCATGTAACAAAAGTAAACAAAACGAGGTTTTTAATACAACATAACAATCACACGCGACTTTATATAATACACATCGATTTTACTGATTTTAAATCCTTAAATTCTTTAATTCAATCTTTCTACGATCCGACAAATATAGAAATTTCTATTTTTGAAGTCTCACTGTTACATACGTCGGATTAACATATGGGAACTAAGAGCGACCTATGTAACAAAAAAGCAAAATAAAATAAAACTGCAGTTGCCTCAATCGTGCACTATTCACACTTAATTTTTTTCGCCGGGGCCGGCAAAATAAATTGCCGAGAATCCAACAGCTGATATTTCGGTAAAAATCTCGGTGAAAGTTCAAAATGCCGAATGGTCGTAAAATGAGCGATATCACCCAGCTGTCAAAATTTACCGTACTGTTCGGTAGTGCATTGCCGAATCGATCGGTGAAGTTCTTTACCGAGATTCAGTGAAGGATTATTTTCATTTATTTTCAGATGAATTAAAATAAAAATGAAAAACGTCAATCAACATGAAAGTAGAATATATTCTCAGGTGTTTATTATTGCCTTTATTATTGTGAAATCAATACTTATATTATAATAGTATACTAAAGGAAAACCACGGCAATCTTTGTGTTGTGCTAACACACTTTATATGAAAACGATTTTCAATCCGGCAGCTATCTAATATTTCGCGATTCCATAAATCTTTTCTCATACAATTTTCCCAACGATGATTATAGTTCGGCCTCTTCACGCGTGGGAAGCGACTTCCGTCGAAAATGCTTCGTTTGAAAAGTTGTTGTTCTACGGCGTGAAAACACAGATGAAGCGAATCCGCTGAAATTAAATCCGTACATTATTTCAAATATTTTTTATGATCGATTCAGCATAAAATTTAGTTTTAATTTGTAAACGACAAATTGAAATCGGAATGAATACTTACAAAAAAGTAGTGGTAAAGTACTTTTTCCCGTTTTCCTTACTTTTCACGTGCTTCTATCAAGATGCATAAGATCACAATGAGGTTAAACGTTTGACAGATGACTTTACCGAAACTCGGGTATATTTCAAACCACCGAAAACTATGGCAAACCTAATTGCTGAGTTTCAGTAACGTGAGTAAACGTCATATATATTAACGAGATATCGGTTAAAATATACTTTAACGATCATGTTCGTCAATTTATTTTACCGAGAGGAAAATTCTCGATTAAGTGTGTTGAATACCGACCAAAGTACACACACTTAAAAAAATTCACAGATTTCGGTGAATTTTTCTTCAATTCACCGAAATCTTAACAGCAGAATTCCGATTTTCTGCGGTATTTACCGTTGTTCAACTGTCAAAACTACCAAAAAATCTGTAAAATTCCCACCGAACAGTTCTGCTGTTAAGATTTCGGTGAAATCTCACAGAAATCTGCGATTTATTTTTGGTGTGCAGCGACGTATGTGCAGCATACCGGTGTATGTATAATTCTATATAATAATAAATATATAATAATTGTATAATAATAAATATTGAAAATAGATTTAGTTTTAAAACAGTTTTAGAAAAAGCTTTGCCAACTTTCTGCAAAGGATTTCTCGAATCCTCACAATTGTTACATACGTCGTTATGAAAAATTAGGCTTGAATTGACTGTTCAAATAAGACCTGTCCTCATTGGGAAGCATTCGGCTTTCAGCGCACAATTCACGCACACTTTTACTCGGTTTGTTTGCAACTACGAGCAGCTGTTACGGCAAAATCAAATGGGATTGTTTGCAACCACGAACCGTGCGTTCGTGTTTGTGATTAATTTAGGCGAGAGCCTAATTTCCCGACGAAAACTAACTCCATCCCTTCCATGCCCCTGAAAGGGAAAGGCGACTAATGACCCGTTTCATACACGCTAGTTCCAGCGGACAATGCACTATACGGCAACACCACCGCGACATTAGCATAATGTAAACACTATTAACAGATGACAATTTCTGTTTAGATGATGCTAACCCCGCACCAGCACTGTCGGACAGCGCACCGCCCGCCAGAACCAGCGTATATGTAAACGTTATGGCCCGCGCCAGCAAACCCTAAGGCACAAGATGTGTAGATAGCATGTATATTTTCATGTATATGTGACCACTGAACGAATTCAAAACATCGCACAAATCACCCATTAGGCTTTCAGCGATCGTGTACGTACACGCACGTTTCACTCACACTTTTACTCGGTTTGTTTGCAACCACGAGCAGCTGTCACGGCAAAATCAAATGGGATTGTTTGCAACCACGAACCTGCGTTCGTGTTGGTGAGAAATATCGGCGAGACCCTAATTAACTGCACTAACACATATTTATATTTTCTTCGTGGTGATTTTAACAGCCCGGAAAGTTGTTTTGCATACAATTTCTCACGAGATAAATCACTTTTTTGAAAAACCCGCACCCATCACTGCATTTCACGACGGTAGCTGCTTCCGTACACCGCCACAAAAATATAAACATAAGTATCTTCCCTTTTTCTCACAAACCAGATATGAGTTACTCAACTCAATGATTTGCTTGCAGTTGATTAGTTGAGCCAGCTTACGTCCAATAATCTCTCTCTAACGCATAGGCAGAATAGGACCTGTCCTCATTGGGAAACATTGGGAAAACTCCAACTCTTTCACGCGCCTGAAAGTGAAAGTTGACTAAGCGCTAGCAAACCCTATGCCACAAGATGTGTAGACAGCACGTATACTTGTATGTATATGTGATCACTGCACAAAATAAAAACATCGCACAAATAAAATCACTCATCAACGGCACTAACACATATTTATATTTTTTCTTCATGGTTATTATGACACAATCCGGAAAGATATCATTTCTTTCGCTTGCAATTTCTCACGAGATAAATCCGATTTCCGATAAACCCGCACCATCGCTACATTACACGACACTTGCTGCTTTCCTTCACCGCCACAGAACATATTAAACACTCCGAAAACACCAGTATTTTAATCGATTTTCACGGACCGATTTCAAAAACATACACGACGGAAGGACAGTGTTTCTCAACCCAACCTCTTTGCGCTGTTCATTTACGTAGCTCCAAAAGGACTTTGGGTGAGATCTTAGTCGTCGCTGTATCCCTTTTTGGTAGCGTACGAAATGATAACGACTGATCCGCTTATACTCGTTGTTGAGTCTGACATAGTGGAATTTGAGTTGCAACGTACCGTGTTTCGTGTAACTTCTGAGTGCAGCCTTCTGGCACTTTTTCAGCGACCGAAGAGCATTCGTCATCCACACGCTTAAAATCAATAACACAGAGATATGTTTGCATCACACAAAACGGATCTAATGCAGAACATCCCCTAGATGAGCGACAGTTACACAGCCACAAAAATAGCTCGTGTGGTTTTATTGAAGCTTGGATTTCAATATTTTCAACAGTATTTGGTTCCTCATGAAACAAGGAATCTGTACAAACGTTTACATGTTGAAAAGGACCGTTATCACGACCGTACGAGGCATTTTTGTGACTGTGTAACTGTCGCTCATCTAGGGGATGTTCTGCATTAGGTCCGTTTTGTGTGAAGCAAACACACCTCTGTGTTATTGATTTTAAGCGTGCACGGGATACGAGAGTCTGATCGAACGATGGTCCGCCTTATGGAAATCGTACGACACCATGGCTGGGGGGTTGAAGAAATTACGCATAACACTATCTTCGACGGCAATCACTAGAGGGCGGTGATGAGCAACATCCTTAACTAAGGGTGCAGGAGCCAAACAGATGGAAGGTGCCGTGGTACGACCACTCACGAAGCAAAGGTCCAGAGAGCGATTATTCTCGTTAACCTCGCAATTGATTTGAGATAGCGTTGCGATACTGTAGTTATCCAGAAGTTTAACGGCACCTGCGTGGAACGTGGAGCTTTCAAGATCCGGACGGAAGAAGCCGCTGTGAATAGGAGTCCATGTAATGCTCGTAAGGTTGAAGTCGCCCAAAATCACAACCTCGTAACAACCTGTCGCACTGATCTGTGGGGTGCCATGTTGCAGCGCGGCTCCATGCGGCAGTTTCGGGTTCCGTGTTCAAAGTTGAAGCAGGCGGTGGAGCTGTGTTCCGGATGGATCAGGTAAAGCTCCTCCCTTTTTTGGGACGAGCGATCTTGTGCACGGCCACTTGCTTCAGTCCACAACGCATTGGGCGGCTTCGTGTATGGGGTTGTCAAAAGTGTGGTCCTCGATGAACTCAACGATGGATTGATGGTCTTTATTTGCTGACAACACTTTCACGCCCTTGCTGCTGAGCCGAAAAGTACATTTCTGCCTCTCTGCGACCATATGATGAATTTTCGGGCATAAATCCGTCGGGTCGCTCTTCACGAACGCTTATCCTTCCGCTCTGGTTGCACCCGTGGCACCTGGGATTGTTGCTTCCTTCTTTACTTATCCTACGTTGCTCAGCAAAAAACACTTGGTGGGGTTATTCGTGCCTCCAAGTGCAGTGCGCTTCGGCAGCTTTCCAGCAACCAAGCTTCTCATGATGGGTCAGGGAGAAAATTGAGCCAACGCCAAGAGGCGAGATGACACGAAAAAAAGGCGAACGAATGAGTACACTTGGATAAAAATTCGCGATCGTTCTACTGCCTCGAACTGACGAGGACTCGAGCCCACCCCGGGCAACTTCGTTGAGAGGTTGTTTCGGGGCGTACATATTCGGAACGCCTACTTTTTTTAGTAACACAATCGCGGGTGCGGCTCCGTGAGACATACAAAGTGTACAAACATGGTAGGTGATAAACAAATCAGTACAAAGAACTCAACACATTCGGAATACAATTTATTCCTCAGATACATCTTCATTTTCGCTTTCGTCATCCCTATCAATCAACATCAATTCACTATCGCTCACCTCTTCGTGATCTCCGTTTGCAACCATCTCTATCCGCTTCCTCTCGTCGTGCCTCTCTTTGTCTAGGCACATGTTCTTCAATACTTGGATTGTGTACTTGTTGAAGTCGCATCTACAAAATAATTTAATACATCGGTCATGTTTCATTGGTTCGAATGTAAAAGCAACTTACATCTTATTCAATGTCTCGTATTTCCGGTTCAGATTTTGATGGAGCAATACCAGCGTCTGCTGGGTGAGGACATTCTCCTGCTGACCCAGCTTTGTCAAAAGCAAGTTAGACCACTTGAGGTAGAATTCAATATGAGGACTGGAGGCAACGATCTTCGAGACAAAGATCAACGTGCGGTGGGCGAATTCGTCCGGCATGGATTGGATGATTAGTTCCACTGCAAAAAAGAATAATGTTTGAATAAAGTTAGAGAATCGACCACCCAACCACCAACTTCTTATTTTCTTCTTCGAAGAGGGCTTCAATCTAAGAATCAAACTGCAGAGCTCTCACAACAAAAGAGAATGTAAACCCAAGTACCGAATCTGTCCCCAGATTACAAAAGGAAGTTTTACAAAAATCTCATTCCGTAGAATTCCTCCTGGAGTTTCTAAAGAATTCGATTATTCTCTGTATGATTATAATAGTCGTTGTCGGGACGTTGTTTGTACACTTCTTACCATCACAGTACGGCACCTTCTCAATCACCTCGTGAATTAGGTTATTTTCGTTCAGCTTCAGCGCCATTATTAGAGCCGCCGAGTAGTCCTGCTTCTTTAGAAGTTCTCTGATAGCTTTCGGAGTAATTTCCACTGAAAGTTGATACGGATCGAACACGATGCCCTTATTCAGGGAGTACATCAGTAGACCTTCGGTAGATGCCGCGGCCCACGATTGTCCTGTTGGAGAGAAACGGACGGCGAATACGTTAACCTCGGGCCTTTGGTTCCGTGCTGATAGATCGGCTCTTTTTACACCGGGTAGCTGAATAGCTACATTGCCTCCTTCAAGAGTTTCTCGTTCCTCAATTAGTGCCATATTACCAAACTCGGTTAAGTTTTTGCGGTTCGTGTATTCCTGTAATTAAATCAACATTTCCATATAAAAGGCGGAAAAAACGATATTATTAGACTTACATCCATTCCATCTAGGCTACGATTCTGAGTAATCTGGAATTTCTTCAGCAGAATGGCTTCTCGAACGTTGTATATGCAAACATATTTGGATTTGCCACCCGCTAGGATACATTCACCGTCAGCCGAATAACAGATAGATGTGAATGCGCTGAAATATGAGTCAAAAATATTTGTTTATATGATATTTAAACAACTGATACAAACTCTACTCAAATCTACAGAGAAACTTGACTCAACAAATTAGCAAATATCCAATTACCTTCCCAACTGGTTCTTCTTGGCACTGATCAGATCTGTATCCGAGACAGTGGCTCCCATGTCATTTCGTCCTTCGATTGAAGCCAACTGCTGAGCCGTTTTCACATTAAATACCCCTACATTGCCATTCAACGATGCTGCGGCAACCTCCTCGCCATTTGGTTTGAAGGCAACGCAAAGCACATCTGAAGCGACGTCAATGGTTTCACTAGCACTCGACGATTCCAGGCAGTCCCACACACGTATCGTTTTGTCCCAAGATCCAGACACCATAGTCGAGGAAGAGGCAACTGGCGAGAAAGCTAAAGTAACGACCGGTCCCTCGTGCCCACTCAGCACCTCCAGAAGTCGCCCAAGCTTCATCGACCACAGATATATTTCGAACACATCTTGCCCGCCGGCAGCGATCAGTTCGCCGGAATAATCCACCGCCACCGATGCGAACTGGACCGGTTCCGGAGATGTGAATGTTCGGAAATTTCTATATCGCACGATGTCGTACGCACGAACGGTTCCATCGAGGGACGCACTTACAAAGAACTTCTTGTTTCCACTGAATTCCACTGCGGTAACTGAGCTGGAATGTTCCGCAAAAGTAACGAAACAGAAACCATTGCTGATATTCCACAATTTAACCTTCGCATCCAGACCACCGGTCGCCAACAATTGTCCATCTGGGGAATAAGTCACGCAATTCAATCCTGAGGAATGGCCTTGCTGCTTCATAATGTACTGCTCGCTCTGCCATTCCCAAACCAACAACTGCCCCACCTCTGGAACTCCTAGGGCAAACCAATCTCCGGTGTTGTTAAATGCAACAGATTCAATTCGGAACTCTGATATACTCAACGAGTGGATCATGTTAACGTCTGGGAGCTCATACAGGTAAAACACTCCTGTCGAAAAAGCAATTACCAATATCTTCATTTGTTTGTGGTATGCTGACGCTGTAACAAAAGCTTTGGGGTTCTCCTTTCGTGCAGCATCTGCCAAATAGTGCCGAGCAAGTCGTTTGTATCTGAAATCTTTTTTCGGTTGCTTCTTCACCAACCTGCCTTCCTCGTCTCGATCATCATCTTTGTCAAATTCTCCTTGAACATGTTCTATATTGTCGTCCTTTTCTTTTCCAGATTTTTCATAATCCTTATCTGCCTCAATGTCATCCTCTTGTTCATCTTCGTCTTCCTCCTTTAGCTTCTTTTTAGGAATGTACTCCTGCTCAAATTTGCGACCAACTGAAATATCTTCTACTTCCGAGCTACATTCCCATATCATAAGCGCGCCATCTTTGCTAATGGTGTTAACATCCAGGGTCTTTTCCTCAAAAAAGCATCCCACAACGGCATCCCTATGACCACCCAGGATAAAGGGCCGGAAGTTACTCAGAAATTCCACGCCCTGCAACCGGACCGAGTTGTCCTTCGATCCAACGGCAACGATCTTCGAATTGCACGCCCAATCGATGAACGTCGTCTCGTCGTATGCAATCTCAAACGCGCGCTGTAACACAAACGAGTTGTACGTTCCACTCAGCTCCCCCGGCGCGCGGAACACCAGGATGGCATTGTTCACCGCCGCAGCAAAATACATGCCGTCCGGACTGAACCGAAGATGCTTCACCTCTCCGTTGAACTTGTACCGATGGATCACCGTGTGGGATATCATGCTGATCATCTGTGCGACGCCGACTTCGTTTACCGCCACCAGAATGCACCCGTTCGGGGACAAATCCAGTGCGGTGTAGTTGTACTCGCTCTCCAGCGAAAGTGTGTGCGATTTATTACTGATCGAGATAAACAAACAATTAGTTATCTGATACGACAGGTACCAGCGAAGTTATAATGCTTACTTTTTTAAATCGAAAATGGTTATTCGATTGCCGACCGGACTAATCACGGAGTATCCATCGGGGCTAAACAGCAGTGTTCCTTGGCGGTACACAGAGCCCAGCAGGTTTTTGAACTGAAAATAGTTTGTACATGTTATATTTAGGAAGGAAACACCACACAAATGTTGTTGTCACCTTGTATGCAAATTTCATTGCTCAAAAATAAAATAATCACTTAATTTACAGGTAAATTGAATACTTTTTGAAGAAAATCGCACAAGTTAAGCCGCGAAGCGTGATAACCAGAGGTAAACAAACACCATGTGCGCTGAAGTTTGACGTTTCTCTCGCGTTTTTGGCGATCTCAGGACCACCGTGTGATTTGGGCGAATTTTAATACTGTAAGAAAACATTGGGAAGCAAATTACTGCCAAAATAAGCATTTATTGGAAAAATATAGATATAAAAATTCTACAAAGTTAGCTTTTCCATCAGATAATTGTATTAGTTTTGGCGAAAGCGTATAAATTTAACGAAATTGATAAAACAATGGTAATTTAAAAAATCAGGTTTGCTCAAACAGCAAAATGGTCTCGTTTCTCTCGCGATTCGGATTCGTCCTCTCTGTTTTGTTGCGATCCATTTTCCATGCCGTTCCTATTCAAAGGAATATTTACCAATGATGACGTCACTCTTTGGTTCGCTTCAGCTTTCGAGAGGGACGGAGTGGGTTGGAGCATTTGGGAAAAGCTGATGGAAAAGCCGAAGAGTACACGTGCAGATTATTTTATTGACATTACACGGTAGATGGCCCACTAAATATTTGCTAAACTTCACTCTATATACTAGGATATTATACTTCTATTATGCGATGAAACTTCCAGTAATTTACTCTCCAGTGGTATTGAATAACACAAGGTCCACATACAGGTAGATTTTTTTGTTAGCATTGAAAAGTGTCCTGCGAAACGTTCCACATTTCGTTTATTTGAGTTATTGATAATTTCCCCCATTATTAGAATTTCATGTACATATAATTATTGTCTGATAGTATATGGAATGCGTTTCATAATACGCTAGGAGAGGAATGAACGTTGTCATTAAAAGAAGACGAATCACGAAAAAAAAAATCCACGGCAAGATATGGAATGCAACTCTGTAAATAATTTTGAAAAATTCAAAACGGATATTCATTTGAAAATGAAAATGCTTTTGACTATCTACATCATACTATACATATGGGGCCCATTCACAAATTACATAACGCTTTTGGGGGTGGGAGGGTGTCTGTCCGAGCGTTACGGCCCATACAAATTTTAGAACCATTCCATACAAAAAACGTTACGAGGGGGTGGGTGGGGGTTAAAAATGGTCAATTTTAGCGTTATGTAATTTGTGAATGAACCCATGGGCTTATTCTACGAGTGGAGTGACGTGAGATTGCTCGAATGACGTGAGAAGAGTCGTATAGCCCCATTTGAATAACATGGTCACCTCACGTGAGAATTGCTAAAATCGACTCACCTCACGTCACTCGACTCGACTAGAATAAGCCCAATATATATACGTATTTCAATGTTGAATGGCCACGTCCTGGTCACCTCCTTGCGAGCTAAGGAAGGGGAAAGATGGTTAGTTGGACACCTACTTAGAAAAGATGCAGAGAACTCTACGACCTCTCATAGGTGCCACGGGAGGTTTTGGAATTGTTAGTGTGGAAGGTTATAACAGTAGGAATCGTTTTGGTAGAACGTGAAACACAGAAAGAACTTAGATAAAAATAAAAAGTGGGAAAGGGACGAGCCTGGAATTGAACCCACGACCTCCGTGCGTACAAACTAACCCCCACTGTCTGGCAGTGATGTTATGGAAGAAATCTGTCTTTCTCTTGTTTTTTTTTTAAAACCAAGCTATTGACATCCTATTGTTTAGTCCATCACCAGATCGTAGCCAGGATGTCCGGGCTAAAATTTGTTTTTCATACTGCGTTTCAATGATGACAGCGGGCTATGTGCTACCGCGCTTGTCACCGGCTCGGTTAAAACAGTCAGATTTAATCCGGGAGTTAGCATGTGCTAGCTCTATTGCAGCTCCAGCGACACATTTCAGAATGCCTGGTATTCCATGTCCATTTCGAGGTCACTATCACTGTCAATAAGGCCCGCCCAGTTATGCTACCGTTTATCAAATGGATAAAGGTATCATAATCAAACTTCCGGATTCAAAATAATTTATTTTAGATACATATTCAAAAGAATTTATTTTAAATCCAGCGCGCATATATTTTATTATATTTTTATTATACTTTTTTTAAAGTTTTTTTTCAAACTAATTTCATTTGCTAATTATCTTACACATGCATTCATCTATTAGACTAGGTGACATATTGCAACATGACATATATGACATCTATTAGACAAAAATAGAATTGTCATTAATATGAACCATCATTCTATTTAAAACAATCTTTTCAAACAGTTTGCTTATTGAAGAAAGCAAACTGATTGGGCGATAACTAGAAGCCTCAGCTGGATTTTTGTCCGGCTTCAAAATTGGAACAGCTTTGGCGTTTTTTCATTTGTCTGGGATGTATGCCAAATGAAAACATTTGTTAAATAAATTAACCAAAAAGGATAAAGAGCTCTCAGGAAGTTTTTTGATAAGTATGTAGAAAATACCATCATCACCCGGGGCTTTCATATTTTTAAATTTTCTAATAATAGATCTCACTTCATCCAAATTAGTTCCCAACGAAGGGTCAAAAACATTCCCTTGATGGAAAATGTCTTTGAAGCTCCGTGCAACCTGATACTTAATTGGACTAGTGAGACCTAGACAAAAATCAAATATACTCTATTACCTCAAATATTGCTGTGTGCTAGTAGTGAACCCCGTGCGTATAATGGACCCCCTGAACAAAATCCTAAATTAAACGCTGGAATCGACAATTTTCTGGACTTATTTAGCTTCCGTCGGGTGAAGTTGCTTCATGTAACAGGACAGAAGTTCCATACATTTGTTATGGACAGGGAAACAGAAATTTAGTAATATTAACTAATTTGTAAATGTAAATATCCTAAAGGGTTCATTGCTAGCACACAAGGGGGGGTCCATTATAGGCAACAGGAACATGTTTGAATGGAACATGTAAATCAAATGGGGGGACCATAATACGTATATAAACAAACTCGACGTTGCGTATTATGGATCCGGGGGTGGCCATGATAGGCATGCTAGCTACATAATTTTAAAATGCCTTTTTATTGGTAAAAATGAATGTTTTGCCTAATTTTATGCACGAAACACGATGCTAGTACCTGTTGCTTGTCATCTGGTGCAACAGAACTAAAATTTTTTAAGAGGCTCGCTCTAGCGAATCGAATAAAGTAAATTTTAGTCGTTAAGGGGTCCATTACTAGCACTCACTCCCTAACTTGCGGAAAATTATTTTCCGGGTGTTTAAAATTATTTTTTTTATGGGTGTTAGAAGGGGAATTGCCAAAGTCTATTTTTATTTGTTGTTTTTGTCTCTTTCTGGCTTCCTCCTGATGGTGGTATTGAACTCGATGTCTCAGCGTGCAAGTCCCTGCATGATCCGATGAACCAGCGGACTGAGTAATGCCATTTACTGATGTAAGTACAAATAATCTTCAGTACCAACATGATGAAGTTTAAATTGTAGTCATTTCATCAACAGATCATAACACCTCGACAGTGCAGTGGTTAGCAATTGCGGCTCTAATACAAAATCTGCGAGTTCGAATCTCACTTCATTCATATTTTTTTCATTAATGCGTTGCATAAATTTTATATGAAGAATCAATTTTAGCCTAAACTTTTGAATACACTTTGGTAAAATGACTATACATAAACAATTTTTCTTATTAACTTGAGAATTTCGTCGGTTAAAAGGTTCGCAGTGAACTTTTATGTTCAAAGTTCTTAAGACGCTATTAAGAAGCCTTTATTTTACTTTGTAGTTGCTAGAGAGTACCTTTGAAACTTCTTTAGAACTTGAAGTTGCTTAAAGTTCACATTGGAACTTTTGGGAGCCAGAAGTAGCTTCAAGACTTATTTAGCCTCTTAATCAGCTAGAAAGTACTGTCGAAACTTCATATTACCTCACAGAAACTTCAAAGGGGATTTTGTTATGCAATAACGAACTTTTGTTTGCTTGGGTAAGATGCGCCAACGCGTGATTGGGTGGCAGCCAATCAACGCAAGGATGTGCAAGCTGAGGATTAAAAGCCGTTTCTTCAACTATAGTATCATCAATGTGCACTGCCAGACCCGACGACGAGAAAGAAGCGTTCTACGCACAGCTGGAGCAGACATACGATGGATGCCCACTGCGGGACGTCAAAATCGTCATCGGTGTCATGAATGCACTGGTAGGAAGGGAGGAAATGTATCGGACCGGATAGTCTGCACACCGTATCGAATGACAACGGCCAACGATGCATAAACTTCGCAGCCTCCCGCGGAATGGTTGTCCGAAGCACCTTATTTCCCCGCAAAAATATCCACAAGGCCACATGGAGATCACCTAATCAAGAAACGGAAAACCAAATCGACCACGTTCTAATCGACGGTAAATTCTTCTTCGACATCACGAACGTCCGCACTTACCGCAGTGCGAATATTGAATCCGACCACTACCTCGTTGCAGTATGCCTGCGCTCAAAACTCTCGACGGTGTACAACACGAGTCGAAGTCGGACGCCGCGGCTTAACATTGGGCGGCTACAAGACGGTAGACTAGCCCAAGAATACGCGCAGCAGCTGGAAGTGGCACTCCCAACGGAAGAGCAGCTTGGCGCAGCGTCTCTTGAAGATGGCTGGAGAATATACGATCCGCCATTGGTAGCACCGCAACCGCTGCACTTGGCACGGTGCCCCCGGGTTAGAGAAACGACTGGTATGACGGCGAATGTGAGCAGTTAGTAGAAGAGAAGAATGCAGCATGGGCGAGATTGCTGCAACACCGCACGAGGGCGAACGAGGCACGATATAAACGGGCGCGGAACAGACAAAACTCGATTTTCCGGAGGAAGAAGCGTCAGCAGGAAGATCGAGACCGTGAAGAGGCGGAGCAACTGTACCGCGCTAATAACACACAAAAGTTCTATGAGAAGTTAAACCGTTCACGTAAGGGCCACGTGTCACAGCCTGATATGTGTAAGGACATAAACGGGAACCTTCTTACGAACGAGCGTGAGGTGATCCAAAGGTGGCGGCAGCACTACGAAGAGCACCTGAATGGCGATGTGGCAGACGAAGATGGCGGTATGGTGATGGACCTGGGGGAACGCGCGCAGGGCATAATTCTACCGGCTCCGGATCTCCAGGAAATCCAGGAGGAGATTGTCCGGCTGAAGAACAACAAAGCCCCTGGAGTTGACCATCTACCAGGAGAGCTATTTAAACACGGTGGTGAGGCACTGGCTAGAGCGCTGGACTGGGTCATTACCAAGATTTGGGGGGAGGAAGTTTTGCCGCAGGAGACGATGGGAGATGTCGTGTGTCCCATCTACAAAAAGGGCGATAAGCTGAATTGTAGCAACTACTGCGCAATCACATTGCTAAACGCCACCTACAAGGTACTCTCCCAAATTTTATGCCGTCGACTAGCACCAATTGCAAGGAAGTTCGTGGGGCAGTACCAGGCGGGTTTTATGGGCGAACGCTCCACCACGGGCACGGACCAAGTGTTGATGGCCATTCGCCAAGTACTGCAGAAATGCCGCGAATACAACGTGCCCACACATCATCTATTCATCGATTTCAAAGCCGCATATGATACAATCGATCGGGACCAGCTATGGCAGCCAATGCACGAACACGGATTTCCGGATAAACTGACACGGTTGATCAAAGCGACGATGGATCGGGTGATGTGCGTAGTTCGAGTTTCAGGGACTTCGTCCCGTTTCGAGTCCCTTCGAAACCCGCAGAGGGTTACGGCAAGGTGATGGTCATTCGTGTCTGCTATTCAACATCGCTTTGGAAGGGATAATACGAAGAGCATCAGGGATTAACACGATTGGTACAATTTTCAATAAGTCCGTCCAGCTATTTGGCTTCGCCGACGACATAGATATTATGGCACGTAACTTTGAGAAGATGGAGGAAGCCTACATCAGACTGAAGAGGGAAGCCTAGCGGATCGGACTAGTCATCAACACGTCGAAGACGAAATACATAATAGGGAGAGGTTCAAGAGAAGACAATGTGAGCCACCAAGAATTTGTGTACTTGGACTCACTGGTGACTGCCGAAAATTATACCAGCAGAGAAATTCGGAAACGCATAGTGGCTGGAAATCGTACGTACTTTGGACTCCGCAAGACGCTCCGATCGAATAGACTTCGCCGCCGTACCAAACTGACAATCTACAAAACGCTCATTAGACCGGTAGTCCTCTACGGACACGGGACCTGAACGATGCTCGTGGAGGACCAACGCGCACTTGGAGCTTTCGAAAGGAAAGTGTTGCGTACCATCTATGGTGGGGTGCAGATGGTGGACGGTACGTGGAGGAGGCGAATGAACCACGAGTTGCATCAGCTGCTGAGAGAACCATCCATCGTTCACACCGCGCAAATCGGACGACTGCGGTGGGCCAGGCACGTGGCCAGAATGTCAGACAGTAACCTGGTGAAAATGGTTCTCGACAACGATCCGACGGGCACAAGAAGGCGAGGTGCACAGCGGGCAAGGTGGATCGATCAGGTGGAAGATGACTTGCGGACCCTCCGTAGACTGCGTGGTTGGCGACGTGTAGCCATGGACCGAGCCGAATGGAGAAGACTTATATACCGCACAGGCCACTTCGGCCTTAGTCTGAAAAAATGAAATGAATCTATTACCTATTACCTATTAATATACTATATTTGCAAAAAATATGGGCACTCTCGAACTGCTGAACAAGTTTTTGAGCCTTTTCGCCATTTGTCAATAAAATTGTATTTCCCTTTTTAAGCGCTGGAATTGGCTTTTGAGGTTTTTCAAGAATTTTCGTTAATTTCCAAAAGGGCTTTGAATTGGGATCCAACTTCGAGACATTATTCTCAAAGTGTGGTATTTCTCAGAATAGCGAAACGTTTTTTAATTTCATTTTGCAAATCTCGCCAAATAACTTTCTACGCGGGATCGCGAGTTCTTTGGTATTGCCTTCGCCTCACATTTTTAACCCTTTTGTTACCGACAGGGTACCCGGGTACCTTTTTCGTTTTCAAGTGAAATTTTTTTAGGGTTCTAAACATCGCAGGAAATTGAAACTCCGTGACATCTTCAAACTCGGCAAAATTAAGGTTTGGGTGGTACGAAAATGAAAATCCAGCAAGGGGGGGGCTTCGGGAGGGGCTTCTGAATATTTTTACCCCGTAACGTACCGACAGGGTACCCGGGTACCCACGTTTTGGTATGACCATAACTTCGTCAGTTTTCAAACGATTCGGACGATTCCATTTGCTATGGATTAAGAAATTCATCCTTTATCCGATCCATGTCACGTAGGACCGATCCGGATCACATGGTTACCGGAGTTCCGGATTTGCTAGACCATGTCTCAAAAATGGAGAAGTTGATCTTATAGAATCCAAATGATGATTTCTTGTATCCTGAGTAACCAGTTTCGCAGAAAATTCGAGGATTATGACTTCCCAACGTATTAGGACCACATGATCATATGGGCTCGGAACGGACATCCTGGAATAGGTTCCCGTGGGCCCTATAGTGGCCGCAAATTCATTCCTGGCAATATGGGTATCAAAATTCTTGAAATTGTTTCGGGGACATGTTATTCATATAGTTGAAACCATAGGATAGATATGAACCGGAACGGTCATTCTGGAACAGGTTCCCGGAGGGCCCGTAGTGGCCAAAAACTCATTTAGAATAAACCCTGGCAACATGGGTATCAAAATTCTTGGAATTGTTCCGGAAACATGTTATTCATGTAGTTCAGACCATAGAATGGATATGAACCGGAACCTATTTTCCATGTAGTTGAGACCATAGGATGGATATGAACCGGAACGGTCATTCTAGAGCAGGTTCCCGGAGGGCCCGTAGCGGCCAAAAACTCATTTAAAATAAACCCTGGCAATATGAGAATCAAAATTCTTGGAATTGTTCCTGAAACATGTTTTTCATGTAGTTGAGACCATAGGATGGATATGAACCGGAACGGTCATTCTGGAACAGGTTCCCGGAGGGCTCTTAGGGGCCAAAAACTCATTTAAAATAAACCCTGGCAATATGGGTATCAAAACTTTTGAAATTGTTTCGGAAATATGTTATCCATAAAGTTGAAACCATAGGATGGATATCAACCAGAACAGTCATCCTAGAACAAGTTGCCGAAAGGCCTTTAGTGGCCACAAACTCATTTAGAAGACACCCTGGCATCAACATTCTTGGAATATTTTCGGAAACATGTTTTTCCAAGAAGATGGGACTGATGTTGGGTCATCAGGCTGAATGGCTGTTAGGCCGAATGGTTATTGGGTCGAATGAGAAGTGAGGAGTGAATAGTGAGAAGTGAGCAGTGAAAAGTGGAAAGTAAAAAGTGAAAAGTGAAATGAGAGAAATGAGAAGAGAGAAGAGAGAAGTGAATAGTAACACAGTGTTGACCCGATTTTGTCACTCCCCGATTTTATCTACCTCCAACTTAATCGCATTTTCGACCCGATTTTATCACGTCCCGCTTTTGTCACGTTTTTGATCCATTTTGTCACCACAAAAAAATTTGAAAATTTTAGTCGTTCTTTTTATTTTTGTAAATTATTCAGCAAACACCAATGATACTTACAGCGCCCTTGGTTCACTATAAATCATTTCTGAGTACCTGTCAAGAATTTTTAAGTCTTTTTGACAAGAAATAACGGAAAAAGAAGACAGCAAGTATTTCTTCTAAATGAGGGTCCCCTCGGAAACCTGTTTGAGAATGACCGGTCCATTGTCAAACCATCTTATGGCCTAATAACCCAAAAGATCATGCTTCCGAGCCAATTTCATGAATTTTGATACCCATCCATTGTCAAACCAACATTGTCCAATTACTCATCGGATCATGCTCCCGATACAATTTCATGAATTTTTATATCCACATTGCCAGGGTTTCTTCAAAATGAGTTTGTGGCCACTTTAGGCCCCACGGGAACCTGTTCCAGGATGGCCGGTCCGTTGTCAAACCATCCAATGGTCCAATTACTTATCAGATCATGCTTCCGAAACAATTTCATGAATTTTGATACCCATATTGCCAGGGTTTCTTCAGAATGAGTTTATGGCCACTTTAGGCCCCACGGGAACCTGCTCCAGGATGACCGATCCGTTGTCAAACCATCCTATGGTCCAATTGCTTATCGGGTCATGCTTCCGATACAATTTCATGGATTTTGATACCCACATTGCCAGGGTTTCTTCAGAATAAGTTTGTGGCCACTTTAGGTCCAACGGAAACCTGTTTCCGGAATAACCATTCCGGGATAAATTCATAAGATGGTCCTGTAACGTAGTTAAGTTATATGTTTTAAATTTCCAATGAAGTTTATTAGTCATACCGCAAGAAATCTTCATTTGGTTGAATATATATATCTTCAATTTACACATACTCTAAGACTTGGCCCAGTTAATCCGGAATTCCGGTTACCAGGTAATCCGTAGGGGCAGCAGGGACTATGTCCAAGGGCTTGACGACCCCTCCCCATGGCCACTGCGAGTTAGGGGGCCTGCCTAGGATGTGGTGGGGTTTGACAGTGGGCTCTGTTAAACCTCTACAAAAAGCTGCATGTGTCCATAAGCAGGCCCTATCAAACCCGGTCAACACATGAACGTATATGGTGTCGCGTAGGATGCTGAAGTGCAGGCGATAGAGGTACTTTTCCACACAACATGTATGTATATCGTCTCCAATTCAGCATCTTGTATTGCACCATGTGCGGTTTTGTGTAGACTGGGAAGCGACCGTGTGCCGCTCAAAGCGCACAAGCCCAACACGAGTGCCAACCGGCACATCAGGATTAATACCAGTGAGATCCTGATTACGGTATACTGGTCAGTGACACACATACGCGCGCGAAAGTAATGCAAAATAAACGACATGTAAAATGAACGTAAACTTACATTCTTTCTTAACGTCAAATAGAGATAAAATAAGGGTTGCTGAATAACATTAGCTTTCCGATTACTATCAATTATTTTCAATTTTAATCCCGTTTCTTTTTTACTTTTCTTACGTTAATTAAATGATAACGCGGGCGCCTAATCCGAAATTCAAATGAACAATCGCTCACTTTGAGCGATTGATTGTTTATTCTCGCGAAGAATGAACAATTGTACAAATTAAGGAAATGCTAATACTGCTGTGTAGAAGTTTCATAGGTCACATCACTTTCCATTGTGAATCCCGATCTATGTTACTGATTACCCCACCCAACTAACAGGAAGTAGTGTCCCGTGGTAAATGTGGAGATGCAGAGGTATTCTCGGTCTCTAGTAGCAACAATTACCACACACTCACATTCCCTCCCTTTCCCAACTGACTGTAAGGACTTGGCCGGCGCCGTTATTGATCAACATTTGCGAGCTGCTGAAACGTGCACTTCGAGAATAGTTGGTAAATCCCAACCACTATTCACTTGGATCGTAGTGCAATTTGCACCAGTTCTGATCAATCACGGAGTAGCAACCATTGATATGTACAGTCAGTCTAAGCTAAGCTAAGCTAAGCTAATTCCGGTTACCAGGTAATCCGAATCGGTTCTCTGTAACATGTATCGAATAGCGGGTAAGTTCCTGCATCCGTAGCAACCAAAATCGTCAAAATCGGTGAAAAACTGACAATGTTATGATCATTTTAAGTCCGTGGGTACCCGGGTACCCTGTCGGTAACAAAAGGGTTAAGGTCACTCCTGACGGAATCCAAGTTTCAAAGTGCTCGCGTTCTCGGGGGCACACCCGATACGGAAGCAACGCACAACTGTCATTTTTATGTTTTCACGCATGCTGCGACGCAGCAAAACTAAATCAACAAAAATGACAGTTGTGCAAAAACGCGAGCATGTAGTATATTAGACGCGCATTACCGTACAATTTATGATGAAATGCACAATATGTAAACAGTCATTAAATGTGTAGCTCTTGCATTTGTTATGTGTTCGGCAACACTGTTCATGATGATGATTGCTGTTGAGATGGTGACAGCTCAGTCTTATTTAGTCGCAGCCGCGGGCGGACGCGATCTCACAACTGGCGACGAGGATGGGATCGTAAAAGGTAAATATTGCAGATTTTCTTCGAAAAAGAACCAGTGGATACTGGTTAGCCGTTGTATTACGAAAGTAATGGTTTCGTTTGAAAAATGTTGGAACCAGTGGAACCTTTTCCTTGGTTGGATTTTGCGGAGTGAAAATGATAGTTTCACTGCCGACTGGATGAGAAAAAAGACGCGAGAATTTGCGAGAATTCTCCGTGGGGCGAACTTTGCGAGAATCAGAGTGATTCTCTCGGAGTAGGCGGGAATCTGAAGGATTCCCCTAGTATTAGATGCGAGAATTTTAAGAATTCTCCAGGGGGCAAAGTTCGAGAGAATGTTTGACATTCTCGTGGAGAAGCGGAAATATTCAGTATTTCCCAGATGAAGCAAATCTGGCAGAATCTGTGGGTTCTAAAGGTATAGAGAAAATGTTTGGCATTTTCGCGGAGCAAGCGGAAGTTTATAGAATTTCCCGGACGATGAGTTGTCAGGCGGAATCTGTGAATTCTGTAGTAGTCATTGTGGGGCGGAGAGTTTCCCTGAAATGTGAGAGGGTGAAAGACTTCTGGTTTTCCGGATGAAGTTTCGTGAATTTGGATAGTTGTTGTTTTTCTCAGAGAGCGCGGAGTTAATGAGATTTACTGAAGCAGGAAAATGTAAAATTTTGATGAGAATGACATGCAAATGTTACATGGATTTCCTCTGAGCACTTGGAAGTTAGAGAAGTAATACATGTTGATGACAGTGAGTGTCGGCCTCGGAGAGAAAAAAAAATGAATGAATTATGATAAGTGGAGGATCAGTATTCATATGGAAAAGTCCATTGTTGGCACTACAATGAAAATGAAGAGATCAGTATTTAAAAGATGCTCCTGTTGCATAACATAAGCCTTCTTGACATTTGGTTGCATTTAATGTAGTAAACGACATGTTGGAATACGACATTTAAGAGGAAAGATTAGTTGGAGGTTAAAAAAGAAGAGATGGCAGAGTGTGCAGAGGTGCACTCATGGGTGTTTATCGGTGTATTTCGCAGAGTTCTGTTCTAAGGTATTGCCGAGCATCGAATGCTAAGAAGCTAAATTTTGGAAATTTGGAGAAAATATGGTCATGAATTGACAGTGATGTATTCACTTACTGAAGACCAATTTTTAGTTTGGTGCATAGTAGACATTATTTGATTTGGTGGAGAGTGTTGTGCCGTGACTAGTTGCTTAAGAGTGATGGTAGCTTTGTCGTCGCAGTAAGATAAGTGGATTGAAGGTGCATGATTCAATATGCACTTCGGAAGTAAAGTGATATTTAAATTAATCGGAAGTTCCTCGATTGAGTATAGTCTTTATTGAGACTATCGGATCTTCGCTTGGATTACCAGTAAGATGTATGGCGTTGAAGACGATGTATGACGTTGAATGTGTTGAAGGCGGCTGGATTCTATTACGACCCTATCTTGAGATTTGTGAAGTTGGAAATTATCAAACTCTTGACTATCATCATGTAGATATCTGAAAAGTGCTGGAGGCAACGATGTCCCGGTTTGAGATGTAATGTCATTAAAGTGGAAAGAGGGAGATTGCGCTTCTTCTTTGGCTGAGGAATATGATACGCAGCTGCAATTTGCGAGTGGGCGGTGTTTGATTCTTGTTCCGGTGTAACGGATTCCAGAATGATAGATTCATCGGTGGGTAAAGGTAGAGTCCTGTAGGAGTAGGAAGAGTATTGACATGTGCCGCATTGGACAGGTCTCCTGATCGTTTGGAACACAATTTCGTATGGGAATGGACGATGAATATTGTTCTAATTCTGACAGTATCGACACTTTGTAATACACGCTCTTCAGGTAAAGTAATGCCCCATCGTGTAGGCTGCACGATGAGTGTATGTATTATAAAAGCAGGTGAATATCATTATTTTGCAATACCTTCATGCTGGGAAATTGTGGAAATACTTGATGAGGGCTGGGTTTCGATGGGAGTGGCTTCAGTTGTGCATTTCAATGAGACGGTTGATACATGGCGTTGGTAGGTGTGATAAGGCATGCTGATTTGTGCGTTTAGAGTTCTTTTCCGACTATGTGGCTGGTTAGACTGGTTTTATCCTAATTGAAAATTCAGAAGATGTAGTGAAACAACACAGCCTTGCGAGCGAATGCGTAGCGTTCCCAGTCCGGAGATGACGAGTTCGATTCGAAACATTCTCGATCCCTGGGAATAGTATACCCATTGTGCTCTCCACACAAGATACATACTCATGCAATGGTGGGCATAGAAAAGCTTCCAATTAAGGAAGTGCAGATAGAATACTAAGTCATTGAAGAAAAAGAAGAAGAAGAAGAAGTGTGTTATAAGATGGGTTGGGATGTAGCAACGAAGAGGCTAGACCTGACTATTTGTGATTTAGTGTGATCTTTGGATTGGGTAGTTTCACATGAGAGGTACATTTTTGTTGGTGGCTGTGAAGAAGACAGTTTCTGTCTGCAATTGCTTGAGCCCTGTAGAAGAAGGGTCGAATTCTTTATCCGAGGGCATTTGTCATAATATAGTAAAGTTTCTTTTAAAATACGTGGAACTGTATATAATGAGAGTCGATGCATAAAAATTCATAGTAGTTCGAACCGGTGAGTGGTCGTGGTGTGAGGGTTAATTTGTAGTATGTTGGAGGTATGCCCGCTGGTGTTAGTATGATTATGGTTTGTTCGTCACATTTTACTGTTTTGCGCTAAAATTCACTAATTGCTACTCAGTTCTGGAGTTTCTTGGTTTGTGTAGTATATACCTACTCAAGTGTTTGTTGATAATGAGATTGAATGCCGGGCAGTTCACGTTAGCAGGGGATTTATTACAATATTGGCCAGTATTCTATAAACACTTGTTCACCATGTTTGTTCGTGTATAAATCGGTCGACATGAGAGGAGCTAAGAAAGAAAGAGATTACATCGGTCGAGTACGACTTTTGAACGGCAAAGTTAGGGTTTAGGTACGGATTTACTTCATATGACCGGAGGTTTAGAGGGAGGTTTAGGCTTCATGTGTGCGCAATGTAGGTGGGAAACTGTTATTGAATCCATACCCTTGACGATTTATTGTGTGATAGGTTGACGAAACGCACTATTCGAGGAGGATAGTTATGAAGTTGTGAAGAGGAGGTGTTTATACTTGCCCTTGAGTTCGCCCTGAGGTGAGCATATTTTCACGTTGTGCTATGTTTGTGTATAATTATTAGGTCATCAATAACTTGAAATGTGGGTACAAGTTTAAATGTTGAAGACGTTGCATGAAACGTTTGCTTCATCAGAAGTCCTTTCCTTTATATCGAATCAGACTACATTGGATACTGTTTGGTCGAAAAGTGGTCTGCGTTGGATAGCGCTTTTGGGTTCATACCCTAGGCAAGATAATCACAAAAAGCCGCATATACTGATATGTTTTGAATGCTATTTACGGTTTTTGTAGAAGTACATGGAAACATGCCAGGTATACTATTACTTATAGAAATAGTTAACAATATCTGGATTAACAATATTATGACCATTATTGATTGGATTGTGGTGAGCGGTGAACATTATTGATTAAACTATGATGATTTGTATCACAAGCAGGCTTATGTAGCGAAAGTTGATTAATTTCAGAAAAAGATTTCTCGCTTAACTTTTCAAAAGGACCTAAGTAACATTTTTTTCATGAATTAATTTGAATACTGCAATCAATAGCTTTCATGTTGTTCTGTTGATTGCGCTATTCAAATTAATTCATGAAAAAAATGTTACTTAGGACCTTTTGAAAAGTTAAGCGAGATTTGAAAGATCCATTCGAAAGTTTCATCTACAGGAATAGTGCAGGAATCAACATCTGGGCGCTTCATGAGACATTCAGATGATGGGGTAATTTTCAAAAATAGATGCTAATTGTGAAAAATCACCGGACATGGTCGCCAATTTCGAAAGAAGAGGAAGGAAGGGCATGCAGCAATAGGATTATACTGTAAAAGGTGGATATATAGTGCCAGTCATTCATGGCATAAGGGTTGGTAAAAATAAGTCGTGACTAAGACAGTTCTTGTATCGAAATTCAGTTGGTGATTTGAAGTGAAGCGAAGTTAAAGATGGAATCTATTATCAAGACACTGAAATTAATTTTGAAATCTTTGTGGGATTGCAGTAATGATTAGAACGCGTGCATTGTAGTTTATTCAAGTCTGTTTGGACTATAATAATGTATCATATGGTAACAAGTACAATCAAATGGTGGTGAATTTATACTAGAGACATTTACCAGATGACAACAGTAGATACAATGACCATTTACTTAAATTTAGCCTGAAGTTCGTCTGGCATAACTTGCGATGATATCTTGAGTTGGTGTGAAACCGTTAAGTAATTCAATATGTATAACCCAAACATGTTGGTCATTTTTATATCAAAAGGGGGATTGTAGTATATTAGACGCGCATTACCGTACAATTTATGATGAAATGCACAATATGTAAACAGTCATTAAATGTGTAGCTCTTGCATTTGTTATGTGTTCGGCAACACTGTTCATGATGATGATTGCTGTTGAGATGGTGACAGCTCAGTCTTATTTAGGATCTGTCTCAATTGGATAATTAAACTTAAAAGTGACAGTTCGAAAATTAAAAAATCACCCCGTTATAAGAATGGCTGGTGCTACCCAGCAATTCCAATAGGACATCGATGGAAAATGATTCGATATCTGTCAAAAGTAATCTTGCTCTGCGAGCAGGGTTATTTGATAATTATTGAAATGTCACTTTTAAGTTTAATTTCAGTTTAATTATCCAATTGAGACAGACCCTTAGTCGCAGCCGCGGGCGGACGCGATCTCACAGCGAGCACTTTGAAACTTGGATTCCGTCAGGAGTGACCTTAAGACGGATCTGTAGCTGAAGATCGTCGTCAATAATAATGGAGTTAAATTTAATTTCACATTTTGCAATGCCAATGCAATGCCTCTGACTTCGACAATTAAATTTGTCAAAGATACGAGAGCATTATCAATATCATTTTTGGTATCGAGAGGAATATCAAAATCAAAATTCCTATCGATATACGTTTTATATAAATCCCAATCAGCTCTATGATAATTAAAAGTAGAGCTGATTGGATTATAAATGGCTTCTTGTGAGATTTCAAACGTCACAGAAAGGAGATCAGAGTCACAGTTCGCATGAGTTACCAATTGGCCACACAGCTGACTTGAATCCGTTAAAACTAAATAAATTGTAGAAGAATTTCGACTGGAAGAAAAACAAGTTGGTCCATTGGGATATTGAATAGTATAATATCCTGCAGAACAATCTTCAAATCAAATTTTACCATTGGAATTAATTGCTTTGAGCATTATTCCATGAACGGTGTTTGGCATTAATTATGAAAAATTTGGATTTGTTGCGAGTTTGCGAGTTAGAATTTAAAGATCAGCTCTCAACAAATTCCTTTGCTGCTTATTGCACTGGAAAGGCAAGTAGGCAGCAATAATCCAAAATTTGGTTCAACAAAAACTCCCAAGGTTTCGAAAACTTTGGTTTCAAGCGCAGAATATAATTTATGTTTGATACGGCTATTAATAACAATGGCGACCCCACCACAGGCGCTGTCAAGACGATCATTTCAGTAAAAAAAATAATTTGAATCTCTTTTGATAAAAAGACCAGGTTTTAAATATTTTTCAGTTGTAATGGCAATGTGCACATTATGAATTGATAGGAAGTTGAATAATTCATCTTCCTTACTCTTTGAAGAGCGGGAATTCAAAATTAAAATTTTTAAAGAATTATTTGGATCCATTAAACGAAGACCAATAACAATTCTTTGAGTAAATTTGATGCAAACCTGAACAACGTATTTACTTTGAACATTGCATCAATCATGTGATGCAATTGTTCATTTAGAAAATAAAATTCGGAAGCAGACATGCTATCTGAGTCGTCAGAACGAACGTTATTTTCCGTTGATGAATATGGGTATGAAAATCATTCATAGTCGGTAAATTTTCAGAAATGAAATTTTGCCTGCCTGCAGCGATCCTTGCATAGGTAGGCAAGTTTGAAAAATTATAGAATTTGACGAATTGTTCGTTACCCGGTGAGAAAATACTCTAAATCAAGGCCCACCAACACCTCCCTAAAGGGCTTTGGGTTTGGCTTTCCCGGACCCGGAGAACTTCAGTCAACTCAGATCTGGTTCCACGGTGCTCGACGCACCTCCGCCCAACAAGGTTGATATTCTGATAATTACTGCCGCCCACACAAAGATTGTTTTCCGAAAAACAAGTCGGAATGTGTGATTATTTTTTAAATCCTTTAAGTTCAACACCGCGATTTCAACTTAGTATTCTATTAGCATTTCATTAGTTATTAATCGAAAGCTTTTCCATGCCCGCCATTTTCATGTAAAATTCGGAAGAACCAGGGAGAGAGATATTGAAATTATAGTGAATGATTTTCATTGATTTCATTATTATACATTTCCACATGATTTTTTAATTTTTTTGAATATTTTTTATTCCTTCCCAGAGTCTCAATTCCGCATAGAACCTTTGATTGACCTGACTTGGGAAATTCGTAGTTTTTCCCGGAAAATTCAATTTATTTGCATAAGTGATGGAACATACACATCCTTTTGACTTGTGTCAACAGTTTACAACATCAAAATACATATGTCACCGCTTTGAATTTTGCGTAATTCGCGGGAAAAGTCGATCGGTGGTAAAATTGTGTGGACCCTTGCAACAGTCCCTGAAGTATCCTGGAAAATCCTGGAAAAACTTTCACATTGTTTTTCACGCATTTCAAAGAATATCATATTCCTGATGCAAGTATTATTTTGGTGGCCGAATATTTCAATTAGTTTGGTCAAAATTGTTGTTCTCAAATCAGTTTTTCGATACCTCGCATATAAATTGCTCAAAGCGCAAACTCACTAGACGGTGGCCTTAAGATGGCATTTCAGATGGCACAGGTTTCTTTGAGGACAATGATATATCCCAAAAAGCATATTTCTATCCAGGGTTCGTTTTTTCGTTTTATGTGACGAAATCATGCAATTTTCTGGTCGATGGAGAATAATTCGTAGTTTGTGGTGAAAAACATCTTTGACTCATTCTTCTTTTCGCTTTAATGAACCTGGGAAAAATCGGCTTTCCAGATGATTTTTTTAGTTTCTTCCTTTCCACTCCTCAATTTCTTTTCGCGGAAATTTGTGGTAAGCCATTTCAATAAATTATGTTTTGACGAGAGTAATTTTAAAACACGATTCCAACAACGGAAAATATGGAGATGTTGTAAGTAAAAATATCTTAAAATCTTGTCGTCTTATGAGTTCTCGCTTGTTTTTCAAGGAGAAACCTTTCCGTAAAGCAAAAAGTTCTTAACTGGGTGTTGTGTAAATGTCCTGTCCGTTGTCTCTCATGCTAGATGTTTAAGAATTCAGTCTGTGCGACCTTTGGTCGAAGACGGTGATTCTGTCTTTTCATCCCAGACCGGACCGAGAATCGAACTTCGGATTGGCATTCCTACGCCTTTGCTTGCAAGGCTAACTGGAGACATATAGCGCCCACCTTATTGTTAGATAGCCCGCATGAGAACTGAAATCTTCCTGGATTTCGGATTGTCTTAGTTTATAGCAAAACAGCTGTCCAAACGCAACGAAATATTTAAATTTTCTGTAACAGTTTTTATAAAAATTATCGCACCGCATCGCTCACATACTTATATAAACTAAAACTTCTTAGGGTTGTATTATTTGAAATAATTGCGCAACTAACCGTTCTTTAAAAGGTTCAAGCATTCTCAACTTCGCTATTGGGCGTATTGAAACTGTCTGTCTAGTAACAGTGTAAGAATTTGAATAACATGCTCACGGTAAGCCGCTGGTGACGCTGCGTGTTGGTAAATTGTTGTTATTAACTATTTTAGGTTGAAACACGCACTCAGTACTCAACTGATTTAAAGTTTGTTTCGAAGCGTATATTTGTTTTTTTTTGTTGTTGTTGGCATATGTACAGACGCGCTTCTACGTGGGAGGGAACTTACTTGATCTAGTTGTTTTAAATACTCGTTAGTCATTGTATTCATTCGTTGAAGCAACAGTCCTGTATGGGTAAAATTGAAACTCTTTGTGCTGCAGTATTATATACTTCCTATATATTTGTTTTGTCCTTTAATCATGTTAGATAAGATTAGGATGTCGCACTTGTTTTAGAGTTGGTTTCGTAAGGTAACCTTCATTCAAGAACTAGCTAAAATTTTTATCACATCTTGCTCACCTTATCAGCTATTCATAATATATTAAATGTTCTACCATATGTTGAGTAAAACCTTATTATTTGATTCGAAATTCTCTTGCAGCAACTCCTAATTAAAGCTATAGCTCCGTTGTATGTCATACTTTTCGTCTAAATTTTAGGCATAGGCAAACTTTTTTTGTCGGTTTAATGGGTGAACTTCCAATTCGGCTTTTGATTTTTCGGTAGATGTGTTTCAAGAAGGTTTGTGGACGTGAAAGGCACAGCGTTTTTTCTCTTCATCTCCATAGAGTTATATCTTCTACTTGAACCTTTTCCCGCTTTGCATAAATATATTTCTAAAGAGTATTGTTATTTATTGTGCTAACTGCAGTTTCTTTGGTGTGGTAAGAATGTTGTGTTTGATTCAACGACAGAGCATTTTTCGATTTAATAATCCTTATGTTCTTAATGGTATAAGGTACTTATTGCTTTCACAGCATCTTTACTAATATTTCACTTGCCGCATCAAGATGTACAGTTTTGTTGGCATTTAAGCGTCTAACTAAATTTCTAACGGGAATGCAATAAATTAATATTCATAGTCATATACAAATGTTGGTTGTAAGTGGTGAAACTGTAGATGACACTAATATGGAAATGAATGAACAAGATGGACAGCTTATCTCCATTTACTATCCAAGATACAGAGGAAATGGCATAAGATTACGAAAATTAGCACTAACTATGTTCGAGTCAATCACCCCAAAATGAGCAGCTGAATTAGGGAATATCACCCAGAAAATGGGAACCAAAAACAGAAGCACCAAAAAACGATGTTGGGTAGAGTGCCATTGGCGAGGGTAAGATTTATTAGAAATCTGGCAATCTACCTCCGGTGTGCATTGATGACAGATATGCAAATATCATCCGGAACAAAGTTAGTAGACTAAATTATCCAACTTCGGAAGTGGTGCGCTGGATCTGTCAAAAGATGCGCTAAACAACGCATCAATTAGTTTGATAGATAAGACTTCGGAAGTGTCCCTACTTCCGAATTCTAAATTGGTGCTCTGCCAACAATATAACGGTTCGGTTGTTCATCATTTGTTAGTGAATAGCAGGCTATGACTTTGCCCCTTTTTTCGCCGGGCAGCCAACGGGATTGCACGTTTTATAAAACAGCACACAAGGGACCGAACCAACGGATAGCTTGTTTGGCAGAATTAGAAGCGTTTCATCCTCCCGATTTTTATCGCTGTCAGTTTTTCGAAAATTGTAAAAAAGGTGCCACCTGATAAGCAACGTCGCAACGTTTCTCTCATCGGGACATCGGAAAACAACTCGGTCTCGAGCCGTCAATGGTGAGTCGTGTGATTAAACGTTACTATGGAACACTGAGCATCGAACGGACGGAGAAATGCGGTCAGAATGGATGTTCTATTAGTGATCAGGATCACAAGCGTGTCGTGGAAGCGTTGAGGCGAAACCCGAATGTTGCGGTCAGGAATGTGGCCAAAATGTTGAATCTGTCCAAGTCTTTCGTTTAGAACAGCGATTCTTAACCACGTGTGTTCTTTTCTTGAGAGGTACCCCTTCAAATTAATGCTTTCATTGAGATACCCTCTATTTTATTTTTGCTATAAATGAAAATAAGCGTATCGTATGGTAATGTTAGTGGAGGTTTGATTGCTCCAACTCTGACAAAAACATGTGAGCAGACGACGAGCGCACAGGATGGATTTGGTTGGTGTTTAGAGTGGTTACCCATGTGAGTCGGCTGAAGTTTAGCCATGATCGTTTTGAGATCCATAACCAACTCTTGTGTTAGTGGCTGGGTGGGATCTTTGGATAAGAACTCTCCCGGTAAACGCTGCGTCGTTTCGTACGTAGCTTCGGCTCTTCTTGAAGAGATGTTCTCAATACGAGGAAAACAGTCAGTATTAAAAGCTCTGGCTACGGTGGCTGCTGTCATATTCTCGATGGGGATGACCTCTGGCCAGCTTGTATATTAGTGTTTGGGCGATGACATACTGACGCGTCGAGCGATGCAGAACGCGTCTAAGCACTCGTAAAGCAGAATATCAGCAAGAGAAATTCTTTTGTCATGGACGCGTTCGCGCACGCACACGCGTGGGTATGTCATCGGCCTTAGACAACAAAGCGTGACAAAGTTTTTGCCATCTCGTAAGAGAGACGGCCACACTAAGCGATTGCCTACAAGCCAAACTGTTGCTCGGGTTCCACGCTGTGAAACGTTGTGTATTTTTGCGACTATCAAGACCCGGAATGGTCTAATTGAAGCTGTGGAGTATGGCAAATACTTGTTTGGCGAATTCGTCCCATGTGATCGGTGTCCCGGTACTCGTTTGACTTCGTTGACTCGTTGACTTCGGTACTCGTTTTCTTCCGGTAATTTAGGGCTTGTATCTTCTGAACAGACCCTCTTCCATTGCGTCACGGAGACCGAATCTATTCGCAACACGATCGATGTTTACTTTCAAAGAAACACTGTATTTTCGTTCATTGCACTCCATTTTCAGCCCAAGAAAATCTTTAGACTCACCAAGATTCGTCACTTCAAAATATCGTTTCAACTGCTCATATATCGAGTTAATTTTATCTTTATCTTCACAACCAATCATAATATCGTCTACATATACCAGCAGATAGACACGCTTTCCATTATCAACTTTGGTATACCGTCGTGCGGGGCTACTTTTGACAAATCGGGGGCTACTTTGGACATTTTGAAACAAGAATTGTAACGTAAATTACTATCAAATCGCCATTATTACCATTCGGGTGTCTTGCTGATAGTTAGATGCTAAGTTTCTGTTTTAAATTTGGTATTTTTTCACTTAATTCCAGCACCGCGCTGATTGTTTGAGTCCGTAAATGCTCTTTTTCAATCGACACACCACGCTTTCTTTCCGCTTCACTGCATACCCATCAGATGGCTGCCTCATGAAAATTTCCTCGTTCAAATCACCGTATAAGTAGAACGTTTTTACGTCGAAGAGTTTTAACGTAAAAATTGTCTTACTTGGCCACGGCCAACAAAACCCGCAGAGTAGTGTGGCTGGTCACCGGTGCAGAAACTTCGTCGTAATCGACACCGTATTTCTGGGAGTATCCTGCACTTGGTGACATCGCCGTCGGCATTCCTTTTCAGCATATACACCCAGCGACAACCAACCAATTTTCCTCCTCCTTTCACAGCAGAAATCTCTTCGATTAATCGCCGTGGTCCTCTTTTTAGCTCGGCTGGAGCGGCGCGCTATATCATCCAAGGAAAAACCATGGAAGGATCCTTCGCCCACAGAAACACTTTCATTGAAATCTTCGTTGTAACTACGGGCTTCTTCGAAAATATCAATCTCTTCTTCCGACGGCTCCAACTCGCACTTGTGCTCATCGTCATATGACCACGATATCGGCACTTTGAGTACTCCTCCTGTTTTCTGACCATGGCGTCGAACAACCTCCATCGTATCGCACTGTTCCAGAAAATTTGCATCTCTACTAATCGTAATTCTATCCGTTTCAGGGTTCAAGAAACGATACGCCTTACGACCATCAGCGTACCCGACAAACACCGCAATGTGATCCAGCTTGCGCCCCTCTTCTTTGGGACTGTGCATGTACGCTTCCGTACCGAAGATCCGCAGATGTCCGTACGTTGGCTTCTTACTGTGCCAGAGCTCGTATGGTGTCATTGTTACAACGGTAGACGGCAAACGAATCTGCAAGTAGTTTGCAGTGAAAATCGCCTCGCCCCAGTAACGCTTTTGAAGCTCCAACTCTTCCAACTCGCAAGCATAACGAAGCATCTCGACAGTGTGTGGGGCGAGACAGCCCTGTTGTATACCACTCTATATTATATGCTGTTTATGCCATCTTGGTGTTGGTGGCGAGTAAGCAGCCAAGCATCGTTCTCTTCAGTCAGAGTCCAACAGTGATCCGAGTAAGGCGATACCTTCACCGAGTGCAATAATGCGCAATGGGTGATTTCCTTGCGCAGCAGCAAGCTACACATTTGGCGACAGTGGCAGGTTTTACTGCTCATTTTTTGTTAGTATCAAGTGGAATAATGTTAAAACTAATGTGCCTGATAAAAATACTGCGTCATGGAAATCCCCCACTGCGCAATCTCAGAAGAAAAGGTAAATTCCTGAACCAAGAAGGGTGTTTGCTTTTTGCAGTGTTTACGTGGGGACCGGTGCTCCAAATTGAGAGAGACGCGGTTGCGTAAGTAAGTAAAACGGAGAAGATTCGGAATTGTTTGCGTGTCTTGAGTACCGCAATGTCGTGTTCGGCCAAAAAAAAAGATGAAATGATTGGCGAGTTTTGAGGACTGCAATGGTGAGTTTGGAGGACCGCCAAGAAAAAATGAATTGTTTTGCGAGTTTTGAGGACCGCAATGGCGTGTTTGGAGGACCGCCAAGAAAAGATGAAATGATTGGCGAGTTTTGAGGACCGCAATGGCGAGTTTGGAGGACCGCCAAGAAAAGATGAATTGTTTTGCGAGTTTTGAGGACCGCAATGGCGTGTTTGGAGGACCGCCAAGAAAAGATGAAAGAAAATGATGAAATAATGTATTGCAAGTTTTGAGGACCGCAATGGCGTGTTTGGAGGACCGCCAAGAAAAGTTGAAATGACTGGCGAGTTTTGAGGACCGCAATAACGTGTTTAGAGGACCGCCAAATAAAGATGGAATGATGTGCAAGTTTTGAGGACCGCAATGGCGTGTTGGGAGCACCGCCTAGTAAAGATGATTTTTTTTGCGGGTTTTGAGGGCCGCTATGACATGTTGGGAAGACCACCAAGTAGAGATGAAATCATTTGCGTATTTTAAGAATTGCTGTGGCATGTTTGGAGAACCGTCAAGTAAAGATGAAAGAATTTGCGTGTTTTAGTACCGCAATGGCGTGTTTAGTGAACAGCCAAGTAAAGATTAAATGATTTGCGTGTTTTGAAGACCGCCAGGCAAAGTAAAATGATTAACGTCGTCGAGTCTATGAGACACTGAAGACGACCACACAGTTGTGGTCGAAATACGTATCTGCAAAGATATCGAAATAATTGGTGGAATTAAATGGAGTTACTTAACTCGTCTTAGACGGTTGATGATTAGCGTGTTTTAAGGACCATAATGGCGTATTGGTATGCTCGCTAAGTGAAGCTTGAATGATTTGCGTGTGAAAGAACTGAAATGTCGTGTTAGGTGGACCGCCAAAAAAAAGTTGAGATTTTTTACGTGTTTTAAGAACCGTAATGGCGTGTTGGGAAGACCGCCAAGTAAAGTTGGAATGGTATGCGAGTTATGATGACAGCCAGATAAATTGAATAGCTGAAGGTTTGCGAGTTGGAACACAGTTCAAAACATGTCGTGGGCGATTTGAAAGGTCCGTTCATAGTTGAAATGGTTTGATGACGAAAAACACAATGGTGTGTTAAAAGCTAGAAAACACAAAGCAAGTTTCTGAGGAAACAACAATGGGGCGTTGATCCTAAAGTATCATGCTATGCTTTAACCGAGGTTTTGACAAGGCAAGTAATTTGATCATTTCAGTAAAATTCATTTGACTTGCCAAAGGTTGAACATGTTCAACTTTCTTTTCGTGCAAGTGAGTTGAACGGAGGAGTTTAGACGTTCAAGTCAAGCGACTTTCTCAATTCACTTGTGTAATCTAAGCTTAGTTCAAGATTATCAATGACTTACCTGGTCACGTATCAAATATCTAGTGTACCTCAGCCTAGCAGCCAAAGTACCAGTACCATAAGTACCAAATCGATGTTGGTGATAAAACAAAACACACACTACAATATAATGCATAATAATCTGCCAAATTCAGCTTATTGTTGCATGGTTCTACCACAGACAAACAGACATAACACATTGAATATTTACTCATCAAATTCATCGTCATTCAAACACTAACGACATCTGTTGATTTCAGATAGTTGGGCAAATCACGAACCAGATGGCGGTAGTGAGCAAACGTCAAACTTGAGCAAAACCGATGCGCGCGCCACGAGTGATTGATTGGCCAACTAATGATTATTTGAATTGACCAGTAAATCAGTGAACGATGGAAATTTGACGAGTGTTATGTCTGTTTGTCTGTGGTTCTACTGAACCACCGAATAAAAAACGCGAATTAAAAAACTGCAAAGGCACGTTGTAAGAAAGTAATATTGAAGTTGTGGATGCCGCAATGACGCTTTTGAAGAGCCTTGATTTCAAATTGCAAAATAAAGTAATGTTTAGCAATTGTGATATCCCATCTATGGCTCTGCATTTCAACTTCGTATTCTATAAGCAGTGGCAATCCTACGTTTTTGCTCACAAGGCTAACTGGAGACCCCAACTTGGTGCAGCTAATATCGAATGTTAGGAATAATATTGAATGTATCTCTAACCATGGTGGTTAAATAATACCCAGATCCCTGCCCAGATCTTAATATTGGAGTCCTAATGTTTTGGAAAACTTGCTCGCAAATTTGAAGAAATGAAGATTATGCTTGAGTTTCAATTCAATGCGAAATCACGATGTTTCGCTCAAAAGCGAATAGAATTAGTCGATGTTCTTGTCTTATGAGAAGAACACTGTATTAACAAAATAGAGCCTGAGCATGATAACCTTACATGTCGTAGTTGCTACTCCGAGTTTTACCAGAACAATCGCGATTGCATAGAGAGCCAATGGCTAGGGCATGGGATTTGCACTGAGCACCTCAATGTGCTCAGTTCAAAAGCTCTAGGGGGGTTAACAAACGGCGCTGGCCACGTCCTTTCGGGCTACCGTAGATGTAAAGGTATTGATAAAAGATGCAGTCACTCCGCCACATTGTAAACCAAGAACACTTCTGCACTCGCCACGAGAATATTATTGGAATCTAGGGGATAGGTTCTATGGAAGAGGCTCATCTTGATTAACAGGTTGTAATATATGCCAAAACGAGCTTTCTTTCGCTCTTTTCGTTTTCTAACAGTTACGGCTAGAATTAGTCAAGTTGTAGATAAAGAATAGAAGATGGAACCGGTATTCAGTCTATTTCTAATCTTAACGATTGCTAAAACATGAGAAATATATGGAGAGAAAAAAGTAGGAGAATTGAACTTGGGATTGATCCCACGACTAGCTGCGTATGAGGCATAAGTAATTATCATATGATTACCTTCCCTTACATGTTATGAGCACACTACAGAATAGAATACTAAAAATAAATCTGTATCGTTTTGTTATGTTCGTTTGCTATGGCATTTAATGCACGAATGTGAACTTTCGGATAAACTAACAAGATTAGTTAAGGCGACATTGGAAAGGTGAAAAACGAGTATTTCAAATTACACGAACGCTTTCGATCCTTTCGAAAACATTCAGAGAGTTACGCTTTGGTATGGAATAACTCTATTAGTATGATTCGTATAAGGACCGTTTAGCAATGTCGGAATTGGTGCTTTGACACGGAACGACAAGATAGAGAAAACCTGATACAGTCATGACCACCTGGAAAACGATGAACATGACAGGAAAAGACATAAAGAAGACAATGTAGCTGCACCATGAGTTTGCATAGATGGTGATGCCAGTCTTTTCTTGAGATGTATTTATCATTCAGATACAGTTTCAATAAAAAAGAATTTGATATTTCGCTAGCTCTGATGCTCCCTAAAATTTCGTGTCAAATTTGATCTGCACTCAGAATATGGCACATATAGTGATGTCGATCACTATTTTTAAAGAATGTGCGTGTGATTGAATAACGAAAAAAAGAGCGGATGATAAATGAAGAATTTGCTTATCTGCTATATGTGGCCAATAATTTTGCTTGTGTAAGGAATGAATGCTTTTGAACGAATGCGAAGATGCACAAGATAGTGGTGCACTCTAGCGTGTTTTGTCGATGCGAGATAGCTGGTGTTTATACCATCATAGCATGCAAGATATAGGCTAGAAACCCAACTTCGGACGAATTGCGTTAGATTCTCATAAAATTGCACTAAAAAATGCATAATTTAGTTTGACAGATCAAACTCCGAGAGAAAGCTCGTTTCAGAAGAAGTTCCGAGCTGAAACTAGGGCGGTTATTGTGTTCGCGTATTTTGTTTGACTGCAGATCTACGGAATCAATACCAGCGACGACAGATCCAGTCAATTTATTTGTTTCGCGGGTGACATGGACATTGTCGGCTGAACATTTGCAAAGGTGACAGAACTGTACACCTACCTGAAACGTGAAGCAACAAAACTTGGACTGGTGGTGAATGCATCGTAAAAATACATGCTTGTGGGCGGAACCGAGTGCGACAGGGCCCGCCTGGGAAGCAGTGTTACGATAGACGGGGATACCTTCGAGGTGGTCTAGGTATTCGTCTAGCTTGGATACTTGCTAACGGCTGACAACAATGTTAGTCGTGAAATACGAAGGCGTATCATCTGTGGAAGTCGGGCCTAATACGGGCTCCAGAAGAAACTGCGATCGAAAAATAATCACCACCGCACCACCATGTGACATGGACAAGACGCTGATAAGACCGGTAGTCCTCTACGGATATGAAACATGGATAATGCTCGAGGAGGACTTGCAAGTACTCGGATTATTCGAGAGACGGGTGCTTAGGACCATCTTTGACGGTGTGCAAGAAGACGTTGTGTGGCGGCGAAGAATGAACCACGAGCTCGCCCAGCTCTATGGCGAAACCAGTATCCAGAAGGTAGCTAAAGCCGCAAGGGTACGATGGCAGGAACCCTGCAAATATGGTGTTCGCTTCCGATCCGGCAGGAATGAGACGGCGTAGAGCACAGCGGGCGAGGTAGGCAGACCAGGTGCAGGCCTCAAACCGTGTATTGTAGCGTTCACATTGTTGATTCAGTGTTGTCTGTTCTGAACATTTAAACTGAATAAATGAAATGAATGAACCAGCGACGAAATTCGGAGACGCATCTGTAGGGATTGAGACGGGTATGGTAAATGACATAAACCGAATAAAGAGCATATATATTAGCCATTAACATTAGCTCTTGATGGGAAAGTGACAGATGAGAGAGTGGAATATTTGGTAGGAGGTCGTTGAGTTGATGTGCTTCGCTCAGCAGCTGGAGATTGACGTGCCAAAATTGTAGTAGAAAATCGTACTTACAACCACCTACAAAGTGCGATGGCCCTCTATGGGTTGAAGACCAGGAAGACCAACGTACAAATTGAATCTTGGCGCATATGAATGAGGTTAATGAACAGCCGTTGGAGGAAACTTCATCTATTCAAACCGGAAGTATCTGTTCGTTGCCTGAATATAAGACAATATTCCGTAGAAAATGGTTTTCGATTTCCTTGGCCTTTGAATGGTGCCTTCGGCAAATAAATCTTTGTAGTGGTATTTTTACCGAGTGTTTAATTAAATATAAGCTCAATAATACATTTACAATAAAAGAGAAAACCAAGGACAAGTTATAATTGCAAGAGACTAATAAAAAAAAAGCCGGAGAGAAAGGGGGATGTGTGGGGCGAGACAGCCCTGTTGTATACCACTCTATATTATATGCTGTTTATGCCATCTTGGTGTTGGTGGCGAGTAAGCAGCCAAGCATCGTTCTCTTCAGTCAGAGTCCAACAGTGATCCGAGTAAGGCGATACCTTCACCGAGTGCAATAATGCGCAATGGGTGATTTCCTTGCGCAGCAGCAAGCTACACAGACAGGATAACGTTTCTTTCGTTCCACGACAAAGTTCGGTTGTGGTGAATACGGCGTCGTCAATTCATGCACAAAACCATTCTCCGTAAAGTACTCGCCCCGCCAACGGAACGAATCTTCATCGGAAAATGCCCGAACTGATTTTTCACCAGGTTGCAGTATTCCCGGATCCGCTGTTCTGCATCCGATTTACTGCAACAGATACACCAAACTGTAACGCGTATAATCATCAACAAGTACTATGTAATACCGATTGCCACTTGGCGTGTCCTCTTCCATTGGACCGCCCAAGTCGGTGTGCACTAGATCTCCTACCGCGCTTGATTTACTTTTCGATACTTTTGGAAATGATTTGCGAACCGTTTTCCTTCACAACACGGACGGCACACTGCACTGTTTGCACTTCGCATGGATCAAGTTTCAATCCGTGATCCAGGATGTCCCGCACTATTTCGTCCACTGCACAATGGGGAAATCCGATTCCAAAGGTGGAAAAAATTGATAACTTTCTTCACGAACAACTTACAGAAGAGATCAAGAGCTTATTCGAAAGAGAATTTTGCAAAGAATTCAGTGAGTGCTGTTTCATGGACGTGGAACGCTTCTGTATGTAGTTATCGAGCTCGTTTTGCCCTAATGCCCCATATATCGCGAGTTTACAAACTATTTGTCATTTTATCTTTAAGACATTGTTCTAAAATTGTGTTTATCTCTTCACTGTGGATCCACAGAAGGGCACTAAATATATTTTGTTGGTAAAAGTTGGAAATTTAAGGGATTTTGGGGTCAAATAAGCATCAAAGTGCATTTTATGTGCAATTTTCATGTATTCCGTAAAAATTAGTAATATTTACAGATAAGTGTTGATATTATTGTCTCAAAGTGTTGAACAGATATTGATAAATGTTTGTCGAACAAAAATTAATGAAATAAATCGTTTCACAAATGTTTTATTTGGTTATTTATTGAGTAAAAAACGATTTTTAAAAACTTTTGAATAGCACCGATGCCAAACATTTCCAAACCATACCCGATAGCACAACTAGACAAGAATAGTCATATGTTATGAGTCTTGATGTGATCATAGATAGGAGGTGATGGGAGGTACTCTTTTTTCTTACCTTTTTGCCCAAATTCCCCTATAAAATAATATAACTCAATGATTCTGAGCAAGGAAATGATGTAGTAATGTTAATTTAGTTGATATTTTCCAATGATATAATGAAAATAACAAATAATCATATAATTCATTAAAAATATTGAATTATAGGGGATTTAGGGGTTATACAGCTCATTTAATGTAATTTTGTATACAAAATAGGATAACTTTTCTCACGAGCGACTCACAGATAAGGTTAAGGGCTTATTCGAAAGCGAATTTTCCAAGAAATTCAGTGAGTGATGTTTTATAGACATGAGACACTTCTGTATGTAGTTATTGAGCTGGTTTTGCCACAATGTCCCGTACATCAAAATGTTTCATATTTTGGTACTTTTATCTTTTGAAAATTACACTGAAATTCTGTTTTCCTCTTCATTGTAGATCCATACATAGCACTATACATATTTTGTTGGAAAAATTTGGAAATTTAAGGGATTTCGGGGTCAAATAATCATCAAACTGCATCTATGTGAATTTTTCATGTATTCTGTAAAAACTAATAATACCCAAGAAATCATTTGCACTATATTACGTCGAATGATCATTTACGGTTAATATACGGTGATTTAAAAACTTGTAAGCATTGATGTAGCTCTACATATGATCAATTTTGGCGAAATCAACAGCCTATTGATTATTCAGATATTTACAGATAATAGTTTATATTATTGTCATAATTTTTTTTAACAGAAATGGATACCATAAAAAAAATCCATATATTACATTAAAAATGGATTTTTAAGACATTTTGGGACAAATAAGTGAAAAAAATCATTAATTATGTATTTAAAAAAAAAGTTTCTGAGCCCTAAACCCTTTTTTCAATGCAATCTACTTGTCTACTTGTCAATATTTGTCATTTTTATAGTATCATTGACAAATTATAAATGAATCAATGTTACTCCATCATTTCTTAACCCAGAATCATTGAGCTATATTATTTCATAAGGGGAATTTGGGTGAAACGTTATGAGAAAAGAATATTTCCTATTTATTCCGATCTATTATCACTTCGACTAATATATTTACTCTTATCTAGTTGTGCAAACGGGTATGGTTTGGGAATGATTGGCATCGGCACTTTCCAGAAGCATTTAAAAAATCGGGTTTTACCTAATAAATCACAAAACAAAACACTTGCGAAATGATTATTTCATTAGTAATTGTTTCGCAAACATTTATCAATGTTTGTAGAACATTTTGGGAGAATAATAATATTTTTATTAATTTTTACAGACAGAAATTCACGTTTAGTGCAAATTAATACTTATTTGACCCCAAAATCCTTTAAATTTTCAACTTTTACCAACAAAGCATGAATAGTGCTTTTCTATGGATCTATAATGAATAGGAGAACACATCTTTAGTATAATACTTGGAAGATAAAGGCATGAAAAATATGATAAACTGTGATGTATGGGACATTGGGGCAAAAATAGATTAATAACTACATACAGAAGTGTCTCACGTCTATAAAACATCTCTCACTGAATTTCTTGGAAAACTTCCTTTCGAATAAGCCCTTAATCTTCTATGTGCGTCGTCCATGAAAAATGTTATACTATTTTGAATAAAAAATTACATTAAATGAGCTGTATGACCCCTAAATCCCCTATAATTCAATATTTTTAATGAATTATATGATTATTTGGTATTTTCATTATATTATTGGAAAATATCAACTAAATTAACATTACTACATCATTTCCTTGCTCAGAATCATTGAGTTATATTATTTTATAGGGGAATTTGGGCAAAAAGGTAAGAAAAAAGAGTACCTCCCATCACCTCCTATCTATGATCACATCAAGACTCATAGCATATGACTATTCTTGTCTAGTTGTGCTATCGGGTATGGTTTGGAAATGTTTGGCATCGGTGCTATTCAAAAGTTTTTAAAAATCGTTTTTTACTCAATAAATAACCAAATAAAACATTTGTGAAACGATTTATTTCATTGATTTTTGATCGACAAACATTTGTCAATATCTGTTCAACACTTTGAGACAATAATATCAACACTTATCTGTAAATATTACTTTTTTTTACGGAATACATGAAAATTGCACATAAAATGCACTTTGATGCTTATTTGACCCCAAAATTCCTTAAATTTCCAACTTTTACCAACAAAATATATTTAGTGCCCTTCTGTGGATCCACAGTGAAGAGATAAACACAATTTTAGAACAATGTCTTAAAGATAAAATGACAAATAGTTTGTAAACTCGCGATATATGGGGCATTAGGGCAAAACGAGCTCGATAACTACATACAGAAGCGTTCCACGTCCATGAAACAGCACTCGCTGAATTCATTGCAAAATTCTCTTTCGAATAAGCCCTTGATCTCTTCTGTAAGTTGTTCGTGAAGAAAGTTATCGATTTTTTCCTCCTTTGGAATCGGATTTCCCCATTGTGCACTGCTTGCACATCGCGATGTCCGAGACGCCGATGCCACAAATGCTTACACAATGGAGAATGCTTTTGATTTGCTAGAAAAACTTTCTACGGATCCTGCTTCAAGTGGTACAACTGCACAACGAGCACTGACTGCTCTTCTTGCAGGACATGACACTCCTTTTGCTCGAACAGAACTCGGAACCCCAAATCTGTGATTCTACTTACCGACAACAGATTGCTAGCAAGGGACAATAATTGTCTAGTCGCACTTTCTTTTTCTCACCATCGCCATTAAATGAGAAGAGTTTAACGGCACCACTTCCAGATGATTTGATGAATTTTTCATCCGCCAGACAAACCGTCGTAGCCTTTGATTGATCCACATCTTCCAATAACGATACATTATTGGTCATATGAGCCGTCGCCTCTGAACCTAGGTAGGTACCAGAAACTGGACCCGTTGGCTCTGCCCGCTGCCAGGCACACTTCGAAACTGGAATCGGACTTGATTGCACGAACTTCTAAAACGCGGTGTTTAGTTTATTATTTAATATTCCCGGCCGAATTTCCAATCCCTCAAGAGGTTATGGGCCGCAGAGTTCGCGTGTGTCGGGAAGTATTGAGTGAATAAGTAAATATTCCGAGTGTTATAAACTATCCGGAGAAGATGGAACGGGAGACGGAGCTTGTTCGAATTCCGATGTTTGACGGATCGAATTTTCCTTCATGGAAGTTCCGCATGTTGGTCATGCTAGAAGAGCACGATTTGAAGGAATGTGTGGAACATGAGGTGGAGGAAGTGGATGCACTGTCTATCAAAGGGGAAGACAGTGCGGCTGTCAGGCAGGAAAAAGAAAAAGGGGTGGAAAAACGAAAGAAGACAGTCGTTTCTAATTTCCCGGATTAGTGATAGTCAGTTGGAATATGTGCAGGATCAACCAACACCGAAGGCTATGTGGGTGGCCCTGCATAAAGTGTTTGAACGAAAAAGTATCGCGAGCCGCTTACACTTGAAGAAAAAGTTGCTTACCTTGCGACACGAGAGCGGAAGTAGTTTGCAAGAGCATTTTTTAGTGTTCGACCGGGTGGTGCGCGAATATAAAGCGACGGGAGCAGTGATTGATGACATTGATGTAGTTTGTCATCTTTTGCTAACGCTGGGGCCGAAGTGTGCAACGGTAGTGACCGCGCTAGAGACGATGCCGGAGGAAAATTTGACCTTAGAGTTCGTCAAATGCCGGCTTCTCGATGAAGAGATAAAATGTTGAGGGAAAGACATCGGTGCGAGTGTTGTGAAGCGTGAGCCAGCTGCTTTTGTTGGGAAGCCAACCGGGTCGAAGAGCAAGTGGAAGTGTGGATCGCGAGAAGAAGAAAGGCGAGAAGAAGAAATCAAGTGCGAATGTGTCAGAAGATAGAGGCAATGGGGTGTGCTTTGCTGCCGGAAGATTAACCGGAAACGCTTCTAGTGGAAAGAAGCTTAGGTGGTTGGCAGATTCCGGTGCATCAGAGCACATGTCGAACGATAAAGATGTTTTTGAAACGTTGGTGCCCATGGACAAACCGATTGACATTGCGGTTGCACGATTGAAACACGAATGCACGTTGGAAAATGTACTGTATGCTCCAGACCTACGGTGTAATTTGTTTTCCATACGTAAAGTGGAGATGGCAGGTATGGAGGTAGTTTTCAAGAACGGCGGTGTGAAAGTGTTCAAAGACGGTGAAGTCGTTGCGAGTTGCCAGCGCCGTGGATTGCAATATGAGATGCACTTTTACGCGATGAACGAAGCAGCTTCTTCGCTGTATTCGTGCGGGAAGATTCTGAAGTGCAATGAACTGTGGCATCGGCGTTTCGGGCACTTGAGTGAGAAGAACTTGGAGAACATTATGAAGAAAAAGATGGTGAAAGGTATTGACAAGAATGTTTGTGATGATAAAAGTGAAGTGTATTGTGAGTCATGCATCGAGGCAAAGCAGACTCGGAAACCGTTTTCTGGAAGCTCGGGAAAGAGATCGTCTCGTGTGTTAGAGCTGATTCACACAGATGTATGTGGACCAGTAACGCCCGTGGCTCACTCGGTGCGACAACGGCGGTGAGTATCGAAATGCAAATTTTGAACGTTTCTGTCGTAAGAGAGGAATCCAGATGGAGAGTACTGTACCATACACACCAGAACAAAACGGCGTCAGCGAGCGAATGAACCGAACGCTGGTGGAGAAGGCACGAGCGATGCTTTTCGGTTCCAGTGTGGACTGCAGGTTCTGGTGTGAGGCCGTAGAAACAGCTGCATATTTGATCAAAAGGAGTCCAGCTAGCGATCTTTCGGATGGTAAAACTCCTTCTGAGTTGTGGGAGGGACACAAACCTGATGTGTCTGGATTACGCGTCTGGGGAAGTCCTGCGTATTGCCATGTGTCGAAGGAACGTCGTAAAAAGTTGGATAGCAAGACATGGAAAGGGATTTTTCTCGGATACCACGGTAATGGTTATAGGACCTGGGATCCAAAGTGCAAGAAAGTGGTAGTGCTGCGCGATGTGATCATCAACGAGACTGGTGACAAAGCTCAGGAGAAAAATGAATTGTCTGATGTAGTGGAGATCAGAAAACAGCGGCTTAATACTGACTCTGGAAGTGAATCTGACGATTGCAGTGATAGTGAAACCGAAGAAACAGGTGATGGTCTGGATAGTCTGGATGTATCAGCAGATCAATACGAGGACTGTGAAAATTCAGCAGAGGATTCAGATTCGACAGAGGCACAAGATACAGCAGGGGCATCAGGAGGTCGTGATCGTTGTGCTAGGAAACGGGATCCGCCAATATGGCACAAGGATTACGATATGAGTTGTGCCATGGCTTTGAGTGCAATGAACTTCGTGGAGAGCTTTCCAGATACTTTGGACGAGATGAGGAAGCGTGACGATTGGCCGCAGTGGAAGGCTGCTATCGGTGAGAAAATAAAGTCCCACAAGAAGAATGTCACATGGACATTATGCGAACTGCCACAAGGAAGGAAGGCCGTATCTTGCAAGTGGGTGTTTCGTATTAAACGTGGCGAAGACGGAGGTGTCGACCGATACAAGGCTAGGTTGGTGGCGCGTGGATTTAGCCAGCGATACGGATACGACTACACAGATACCTATGCTCCAGTGGCAAGGTTGGACACGGTCCGAACGACTAGCTATGGCGAACTAGGAACGTCTAGAAGTCCATCAGATGGACGTCAAGACGGCGTTTTGAACGGAAATATTCGAGAAGAAATATTCATGACGTTGCCAGAAGGTATGAAAGGTACACCGGGCAAAGTCTGCCGGCTGAATCGAGCGCTTTACGGCTTTAAACAGGCATCTAGGGCCTGGAACGAGAGGTTCCATGGACTGGTGACCAAGCTTGGATTTCGGCGTAGCGAGAATGATCGTTGTCTGTACGTACGAGGAGAAGGCAGTTCGATGCTATTTTTGCTGTTATATGTCCACGACATTCTTATTGTTGGTCGGAATTTGGTGGAGATTACAAAGTTGAAGAAGCGTTTAGCGAGTGAGTTTGAGATGTCTGACTTGGGACAGATCGGAAGTTTCCTTGGAATGCGTGTTGAAAGAGATGTGCAGAATCGAGTTATGCGAATTACTCAACGCTTGTACTTGGAAAGCCTTCTTCGTAGATTTGGCATGGAGGAGTTGATAGGGTGCCTATCTTATGTTGCTCAAAGTTCTCGACCAGATTTGTGCGCGGCGGTGAATCTATTCATCCAATATCAAAGTTGCCCAACAAACGAGCATTGGTGTTACTTAAAGCGTATCTTACGCTACGTGAAGGGGACGCTTGACCTTGGTTTGGAGTTTCGTGGTGGTGACAAGGTAGAAACACATGTTGTGTATTCCGACGCAGACTGGGGCAATGACGTAAATGATCGTCGATCTTTTTCTGGATTTGTATTGCAAGTTTTCGGAGGAACGGTGATGTGGTCAACACTAAAGCAACAAACGGTTGCATTGTCATCGACGGAAGCGGAATTTGTAGCTTTGTGTACGGCAGCGTGTGAAGGAGTCTGGTTACGTCGATTGTTGTTGGATCTGGGCATAATCATAGAATGAGCAGTTACATACTTCGAAGATAACCAGTCATGCATTAGAGTTGCTGAAGAACACAAGGATAGTCGGCGACTTAAGCATGTTGACATAAAATTCAATTTCATCAGGGAGCTGGTGCAAGAAGGACACATTGAAATTTCTTATATACCAACTAATCAGCAGCTGGCGGACATAATGACAAAAGGATTGTCTGCCGGAGCTTTTGGACGTTTGCGTGAAGCTGTAGGGTTGCAGAGATTGAGCAGGGGTATTGAGCGACAATATCTGCACTGAAACCACTGTGCGTCGAAGCAAACCCCATCGTTAGTGATGCGCCCATGGAGCGATGCGCGCGAAGAGAAAAGGAGAGAAAAGACAATTGTCAATGAATTTGTTTCATTATCGTTTTGTTTCTGAACATGAATAAACATGTTTTTGTACTCGCTTTGTAAAACGCGGTGTTTAGTTTATTATTTAATATTCCCGGCCGAAATTCCAATCCCTCAAGACTTCTCCTTCTCACGCTTGTCCTGAGAAAACTTCTGACAATCACGTCCGAAATGGCCTTGCAATAGTGGCACAAAATTTCCTTTTTCACTTTCGGTTTACTTTCACTTTTCGATTTAACCGAACTTATCACCAGTGCCTTATTGTCACTTCGATAGTCACTTTCAACGCGACGTCGACCCTCATCGAGCAGCTTACCTTTCACAAAGTCCACTGTAAGATCTGCATTCGGCCAACTCTCAAGTGCTACAATCAAACTATCGTACGATCTCGGAAGACTGGATAACACTAATGCGACGAACCAGTTATCCTTCACTTCCTCACCGAGAGCAGCCAAACGGAGTCGTAATGCCGCCATCTGCTTCAGATGTTCCGCCATGTTACCATCTTCTGCCATCCGGATGGTAATCAATTGTCGCACAACGTGGATTATACTGGACAGAGATGAGCGCTCATGATAATCCTTCAGCGCGTCCCACATCTCCTTCGCTGTTTCCTTCGTCATAACATGGATCAACTGCGTGTCCTCCTTCCACACCGCGTAGTTCCCGTCGTTCAATTTTTCAACCGTCGTTTTTGTGTCTGACATTTTGTTTATCGACACTCGCGCTCCGGAAAAAAACGAATCACCGGTGAAGAATCCACTTACAGCGCAACAAAATGTCCACAAAACTCACGCACTTCCAGCGCTAACCGGACCCACAACCTATTGGACTTGTGGTTACAAGTGGCGGCGATGATGGCGACCGCAACCAAGCTTTCTCGTTGGAGGAACTCGACTAAGCCCTCAGCAAGGGGAACGGTAAATCTACAGCACCGGATCACGTTGGATATCCTATTCTTAAACACCACCAGCCGGCGGAAGAGTGGCCTTACTCGAATGTATTAACATATAATGGTTGTCTGGTACATCCTGCAGAGTGGAAATCGTAATTCTCATACCTAAAAATCATAATTTCCCCAGTGATCCCGGTAGTTACCACCCAATCGTCCTAACTAACGTTACGTCAGGTGAACACTCGACTGATAAATTTTCTCACGAGGACCGGCTGTTGTGAAATGGTGAATTTACATCCGGGAAAGGGCACCCAACAACGTTCTGGTCGTCACAAGTTCCAATACTCACGCTTTCACGGGTTGTCTGATGCTAATCGACCGCTAGTTAAGGGTTGCGTACTTAGCTGGTAGAATAGCCTGGGCACTGTTGTTCTTCTGACATCAGCTAGAGTAAGGCCGATGACATACTGACGCGTGTGCGTGCGCGAACGCGTCCAAGCACTCGTGAAGCAGAATATCAGCAAAAGGAATTCTTTTGTCTTGGACTCGTTCGCGCAGGCACACGCGTCATTATGTCATCTGCCTAAGGGGGTGCGTCCTATGGAGTCTGCCCATGGTGAGGTTTGACAGTGGACTTTGTTGAACTTCTATAAATGCGGCGAGTATCCTCAAAAGCAGGCTAAACCAACCGTATGCTGCTAAAAATGCACTAGCATAGTCCTGGAGCTGAGTAAAACTTCAAATAAATTTGAACCGACTGATCGAGCGTCTGTTCACCAGGGAGATGTGGCTCCAACATCGTCTGTTCTACAGAGGTTGAATGGAGAAGGAGCCTTCTTGAATAAACGCAGCGCTAACATCGCGTCTGACCATCACCTTATAATAGATGAGATCCGATTACGCATTGATCGGATTCAGCAGCGTGAGGAGAGACTTGGACTCAACACACGCCGGCTAGAAGATTCAGAAGATCCAGATCCAGAAGAGATCCTCCGTTGAAAAACTTGGAACTAGGGCAGCGGATGTTCCGGAAGAGGGCAACGTAGAAGAGCAGTGGACGATCAATAAGATCGCCTGTATCGAAACAAACGAGAACAACCTGCATGAGCTGTTCGCTTAGCGGAAGGCGGAAGATTGAGGAGTGTAGAGAACCAGATTAGCCAAGTACGAGTCCCGCCAACTGCATTTGCCTGTCGCACTACTCACTTCGCGCTTCTTACTTTTTACAGTAAGAAGTGAGAAATGAGAAGTGAGTATTGAGACGTCTCACTTCTCACTTCTCATTTATCACTTCTTACTGTGAAAAGCCTTGCAAGCACCCTAAGTTGCTGCGTAGGAAGATTCAACCTGCCGTCAACCGAATTGTAATAAGGGTGAAATCCGCCGGCTACGAAATGTCAGTCGAAATGTGTATTTGAACCCATTCTGCGGTTCAAGGTACTGTTTCTCCCGTCAAACGGTCTCCATAGACGGACAGACGAGCCATTAAAACTAGACCAATAAAAACTAAAGTGGAACAGGTAGGTTAAACCGAACAATTTTCCTGAAAGCCACATACAACCTCATGATGAAAAATCTATTATGAAATGGATATGAATATGTTGAGCTTGAATATGCATGTGGAATCATTAGTCTTTTATAAGAATTAGGGGAACAGGTGGTAAAATGAACACGTTAAGGAAACGCGTTGAATTCAATTATAAAACAAGGATAATTTGCCAGTTTATCCACTTGGCCCAACAATTTAACTCATATTCTTATTGCACTGAACAATTTTTTCGCTAATAAACATTGTTTTATATAGTTTTTCTTCGAAATGAAAAACATCGAAATTTTGCATGTTCAAAAATAGTGCGGGTAAAATGAACACTGCCTGGTGGTAAAATGAACATCGCTTCTAAAACCCTTTTGAAACATTTAATTTTCTTTTTTTAACTCTAGCACTGTATATACAACTAATCTAGATCACGATAACGTTTTGAAAAATCTGGTACATCTTTTGAAAAGCTCTTAATCATCAATATAATAAAAGAAGGAAAAAAGTTTTAAAACATCATTTATTTTAAAATTAAATTACCATATTCAAAGTTTTATCTTGGTTATTTGATATTCACAATTGCACAACTTTTATCATACATTTCTGTAAGTTTGATACAAGTGTTCATTTTACCCGCATACATACCATGTGATAAAAACTCTTCGTATAACGATACAAACCAATAATTTTATTATTTATCCCTGCAACATCTTTGTGAAGGTTGTCCTATTTGCCGCTGTTGTTTGTGAAGGTTTGAACCAATGTTATGATGAACTTATTAAGAATTAAAGCTTGCGGAAAAATAGTTGAAAATTACATCAGGCCCAATTTTTACGGCCTCGTTTGATATTTTGGATAGTAACAGCTATTCGTTCGGTCTCAAAACCAAAATATTAGCTTAGGTACCTTATTTTATTTCAAAGAAAACGTGTGCATGGTTAACATACGCCTAAATAGTGTTTTAATATAAATATAGCCAACTGTTCATTTTACCACCCCTGTTCATTTTACCACCTCTTCCCCTATAACTCTCTGTAAGATACATCGTTCGTCTTCGAAAATGAAAACTAGCTAAGCTTATCTTCGCTATGAGTCGTTGAATAAATAGTAAATTAGTATTGATTATAGTCATATAGAAAGATTTGTTAAAGTAATAAGCATACAGGGGCGCGGGTGAAATTGCATCGGGCAAGGGTAACTCTAGATAAGAATTGTTTGCAACGCAGGTTTTTACAGCTCCATCGTCGATCAGGACGTCTTGAAAATCAGTATCGGCCAGTACAGTATGACGAACACGAGAAACAAGCCCGGAAATATCACACGCGACATTTTGTCAATCTCACGCCACATAATCTTTTCGATGCCGGTGTCCGTGTCGGTCCACGCCACCGACAGAATGCTTTGCCGTCGCGTTGGCTGTTTGGCAGGCGGCGGTTGCGGGCCTCCGTTGCCCTGCAGCGACGTCTGACCGGGTGTAGTTGGTGTTTGGGTTGGCTTTCGCGTTCGAACGTTGACCGTTCCACCCTCCCAGTTGGCCACCGTGGTGCATTGACCCTTCTCCATGGCACTGATTCGCATTGGAAGTACTTTCGGTACCTTGTTCACCTGGTACTGGTATTGCACGTCCAGCACTTTGACAACCACGAACTCAGCCAGTGCTGAAAACACAAACATCATGCAACCCGCCATCCATAGGTCCAGTGCCTTAATTAGAGAGGTAAGAAAAATTATCGAACATGGCCCATAAATAAGAGATGGATGGGGCACCAATGTGCCGTGTGTGTGTGTGTACGTACCTTCACATACGCCACCGGAGGAATATCCGCTCTCATTCCGGTGAACATCGTCACGAGTGTCAGCATGCACGTCACCAGTAGCGTTACCCGGCCCGGAATGGCATCGAGACCCAGCCAAAAACTGAACCACGATAGCATCACCACCAACGTCGATGGGGCGAATGTTTGGATCAGGTGATGGCCAATCTGCCGCTCGAAACGGAAATACACCGCCAGTCGGGAGAAGTTTCCTGGAAATTTTAATCAAACGTTTGTTTTTCGTTTCAAATGATTCCAACCCATTACCTCGAACGTCATTACTTCGACACGAGACTTTAATTGGTTTGATATAATTCAATTTACAGTTTTCCTTTCTGGCGCATTCGTCGTACGTCAATGCTATAGGAATACTCTATAAACGAAATGTTATTTAAATTGTGAACAATTTCCTGTGGAAATAAAATAAAATCTTCGGGAAAAATTGCACTTCTGTAGAATTCCGAAGAAAGAAAAAATAAAGAAAGAATAAAGACAGAATGAATATCTGGGGAAATTCTTCCGCATTTCCACAGGGAATACTTTCCAATTTTTACGGAAAACTCCTTTGAATTACCATTTTTATTTTTCAATTATCCATTATTTTTTTTATTTTTTTCAAATTTCCAAAAAAAAAATCTGTTGCATTTCCAAGGAAAATATTTTCGGTAAGTTTAGGGTAAAGCAATTGTTCGGTCGTGATTCCTTCCGCCCAGTGACCTTTTTCTATGAAAAATTCTTTCTACCTACATCGACTAACACGGGTGGATCGTCAGCTTGTAAACACTGATATTTATAAGGGAAGTTTATTCTTTCTAAGTACATGATTAATCTTCTTCTTCATTGGCATTACATCCCCTACTAGGACATTGCCGCCTCACAGCTATTAACTGCGAGGTTTCTAAGCCAAGTTACCATTTTTGCATCTATATATCATGAGGCTAACAAAGATAGGCGTAACTAGAGTCCCAGTCTAGAGGTGGCCATGGCCCCAGCTGGTGGGGGACAATATTTTAAGGGGGTATAGAACACTGCATGCATAGACTGCCAAGGGTTTTTAATGCCTTTGCCGTTTATTTGTCTTGTTGTTAACATCAATCGTATCTGGTTTGAGCGTATTTCATTGTATTTTCATGAATTATGCACAAGTTTGTCTAAATCTGATTTGCAGTTTTTGGATCTCTTCATTACTGTTTGTATGATATGCGGAAAGCTTCGAGGGACCGTACTTTCTTCACAATTTTACAATTTTTAATAATGGAGATGTTCCGAATTTTCAAGAGCATAAGGTTGCGAGGCCCGTGCACTAATTACGTAAGGGCTAACGGGAAAAAGATGGGGTAGATTATTTTCTCACGCTCAATTATATGAAAAAAAAACATATTTTGAATGAAAAACGGTGAGTTGAAAAGCTCAGGAAAATTCCTCACTTAATAAAGGTAAAAACGAAGAGGATTTGTTGATATTGTGGGGTCCATAAAAAACTAAATGCAATCTCCATCATATTGTGAAAGTTTAATAATCCTAATATTTTCATACCAAAGAATTGCGGCTCTTAAAGCGCCATATACGACTGAGCCTACCAAATAAAAAAGCTAGTAAAACAAATCCTGATATTTGCACAAATTTTTTAGATGTTGTTAGATTATTGTAAAATTTTTCTTTGTTTTATAATTATAATATGAAGTTCCAACAAGTTTATCACCGCTCAAATGTTGACCGATTTGGCTGAAATTTTGTCCAGAGCATCACTGCCACTAATTGCAAGTCGAGCACATATGTATATGGATCCCATATACAGATGTGCTCGACTTGCGGTTAGGGGCATATCAGGGAATAAATAGTACCGAATAAGATAGCGGCCCATCAATAAAATTGAAAAAAGGTTTTTTTTCAATACTAAGGCCGTTACAAATATTTAATTGACTTTTTGTCCTACTAGTCTCCGAATGGTCAAGGGGGGGGGGGGGATAATAAAAAATAAATATTAAAATGAAAAAAAATCAAAAAACTCCTCGGATTTGTTAAAGAATGTTTTGAAAATCCTCAAAATTATCCGAATTTTATTTTGTTGCCCCCTCAAAATATCATTTTTTGGCGAAAAAAAATCCGAGGGGGAGGGAGACAAAATGGATTTTAAATATTTGTATCGGCCTAATTTAAGCCACCACAGTAGACAGTCACGACTATTAATTATTAAATTATGGCCCAAAAATGTTCCCGCTTCGTTTGAATCTAACCGTCGCGTCGTTGGATGTCAGAACAAGAATGTATGTTTTTTCAAACATACTTGTTTTTTAACATGGTATAATCAATAATCCAGAATGTTAGCACGCTTTGCAATTACTTGATTAATTAATGGCAATGAAAGTGATTGGCATTAAAAATCTGAAAAATCTACTTGGACTTATCATTTTGCACAGGTCGATACTGTGCCAAACAATTGATCGAAGAAGACGTATGATGCAATGAGGAATGAGAAAATATGTTTGTGGTATATAAAAATGGACTATTTTGGAAATCGATTTTCAAATTTTCTGGGGGGGGGGCACCCTTATTTACGCCAATGCTAACACAATGATACTTTTATGGCCAGGGAAGTCGATAAAAGATTCAATCCGCACGGCTAAGGAGGGCTCCTATTATAACACTGGTCGACAGGAAATTTGTATTCGCGATGCTCATGTGTTTTATTTGGGCTGGATCGACTGGTTACTGGCGCTTTTGTTTGATTGGGAAAGTTCCGTGGTTTGGTCACAAAGTTGGAAAAGTGTACTCACTTTAACCGAGTTGAAGTCACTCGCATGTTTGCATGATTCTCTGTTCATATAAGTTAAAATATTAAGTTATAACGATAATCTAAGTTATTACGATATCTGAATGTTCTCATGGATGTTTTTAGGAGAAACGATAAAAAGAAAAATTTGAAAACTGTTCAGCAGCATATAAGCATAAAAGCATATGGAGACGCATGGTACAGTTGTGCGATGATTCATCTTGTGACTAAACTTTTTATGCAAATTTCATCACATTCGTTTCATTAAATAAATGAACAAGTATGCAAGCATTTGTATTTTATTTATTTATTATCAGACTAAGGCCGGAGTGGCCTGTGCTGCACATAAAAGTCTTCTTGCGGAGGGTCCGCAAATCGTCCTCAACCTGATCGATCCACCTTGCCCGCTGTCGAGAACCATTTTTACCGGATTACTGTCCGACATTCTGGCTACGTGCCCGGCCCACCGCAGTCTTCCTATTTTCGCGGTGTGAACGATGGATGGTTCTCCCAACAGCTGATGCAACTCGTGGTTCATTCGCCTCCTCCACGTACCTACCGGTCTTATAAGCGTTTTGTAGATAGTCAGTTTGGTGCGGCGGCGAACTCCATTCGATCGGAGCGTCTTGCGGAGTCCAAAGTACGTCCGATTTCCAGCCACTATGCGCCTCCGAATTTCTCTGCTGGTACCGTTATCGGCGGTCACCAGTGAGCCCAAGTACACGAATCCTTCAACCACCTCGATTTCGTCACCACCGATAGAAACTCGGGGTGGGTGGCTTACATTGACCTCTCTTGAGCCTCTTCCTATCATGTACTTCGTCTTCGACGTATTGATGACTAGTCCAATCCGTCTAGCCTCGCTTTTCAGTCTGATGTAGGCTTCCTCCATCCTTTCAAAGTTACGTGCCATGATATCAATGTCGTCGGCGAAACCAAATAACTGGACGGACTTCGTGAAAATCGTACCACTCGTGTCAATCCCTGCCCTTCGTATTACTCCCTCCAAAGCGATGTTGAATAGCAGACACCAAAGACCATCACCTTGCCGTAACCCTCAGTTTATCCGGAAATCCGTTTTCGTGCATTGGCTGCCATAGCTGGTCCCGATTGATTGTATCATATGCGGCTTTTAAGTCGATAAATAGATAATGTGTGGGCACGTTGTATTCGCGGCATTTCTGCAATACCTGACGTATGGCGAACACCTGGTCTGTGGTAGAGCGTTCACCCATAAATCCCGCCTGGTACTGCCCTACGAACTCTCTTGCAATTGGTGTTAGTCGACGGCATACAATTTGGGAGAGTACCTTGTAGGCGGCGTTCAGCAATGTGATTGCGCGGTAGTTGCTACAATCCAGCTTATCGCCCTTTTTGTAGATGGGACACACGACACCTTCCATCCACTCCTGCGGCAGGACCTCATCCTCCCAAACCTTGGTAATCACCCAGTGCAGCGCTCTAGCCAGTGCTTCACCACCGTGTTTAAACAGCTCTCCTGGTAGTTGGTCAACTCCAGGGGCTTTGTTGTTTTTCAGCCGGCCGATCTCCTCCTGGCTTTCCTGGAGATTTGGAGCCGGAAGTCGCTTGTCCTGCGCGCGTGCTCCTAGGCTCATTACCATACCGCCACCGTTGTCTGCCATATCGCCATTCAGGTGCTCTTCGTAGTGCTGCCGCCACTTTTGGATCACCTCACGCTCGTTTGTAAGAAGGTTCCCGTTTATGTCCTTACACATATCGGGCTGTGGCACGTGGCCCTTACGTGAACGGTTCAACTTCTCATAGAACTTTCGTGCGTTATTAGCGCGGTACAGTTCCTCCGTCTCTTCACGGTCTCGATCTTCCTGCTGGCGCTTTTTCCTCCGGAAAATCGAGTTTTGTCTGTTCCGCGCCCGTTTGTATCGTGCCTCGTTCGCCCTCGTGCGGTGTTGTAGCTACCTCGCCCATACTGCATTCTTCTCTTCTCCTCAACTAGCTGCTCTCATTCGCCGTCATACCAGTCGTTTCTCTGATCCGGAGCCACCGTGCCTAGTGCAGCGGTTGCGGTGCTTCCAATGGCGGATCGAATATCTCTCCAGCGATCTTTAAGAGATGCTGCGCCTAGCTGCTCTTCCGTTGGGAGTGCCACTTCCAGCTGCTGCGCGTAGTCTTGGGCTAGTCTACCGTCTTGTAGCCGCCTAATGTTTAGCCGCGGCGGACGACTCCGACGCGTGTTGATCACCGTCGAGAGTTTTGAGCGCAGACATACTGCAACGAGATAGTGGTCGGATTCAATATTCGCACTGCGGTAATTGCGTACGTTCGTGATGTCGGAGAAGAATTTGCCGTCGATTAGAACGTGGTCGATTTGGTTTTCCGTTACTTGATTAGGTGATTTCCATGTGGCCTTGGGGATATTCTTGCGGGGGAAGAAAGTGCTTCGGACTACCATTCCGCGGGAGGCTGCAAAGTTTATGCATCGTTGGCCGCTGTCGTTCGATACGGTATGCAGACTATCCGGTCCGATGACCGGTCTATACATTTCCTCCCTTCCTACCTGAGCGTTCATGTCACCGATGACGATTTTGACGTCCCGCAGTAGGCATCCATCGTATGTCTGCTCCAGCTGCGCATAGAACGCTTCTTTCTCGTCGTCGGATCTCCCTTCGTGTGGGCAGTGCACGTTGATGATGCTATAGTTGAAGAAACGGCCTTTAATCATCAGCTTGCACATCCTTGCGTTGATTAGATGCCACCCAATCACGCGTTGGCGCATGTTTCCCAGCACTATGAAGACGGTTCCCAGCTCGTTGGTGGTGCCACAGCTTTGGTAGAAGGTAGCCGTTCGATGCCCGCTTTTCCACACTTTATGTCCTGTCCAGCAGATTTCCTGCATCGCTACGACATCGAAGTTACGAGGATGTAATTCATCGTAGATTATCCTGTCGCAACCTGCGAAGCCTAGCGACTTGCAGTTCCATGTTCCAAGCTTCTAATCGTGATCCTTTATTCGTCGCGTAGGTCGTTGCCGATTGTATCGAGTCGTATTATCTTCTATGTCGTTCGTAATAGTTGTTTTTAAAGGAGGCTTATTGGGCCTGCGCAAACCTCCTGTCTCGTCGGAGGGCCGTGCGCTTGTGCGCTTTGAGCGGCACACGGTCGCTTTGGCGCAGCCTACTTGCGGATACATGCAGCTTTTTATAGAGGTTTAACAGGGCCCACTGTCAAACCACACCACATCCTAGGCAGGCGCCACAACTCGCAGATGGCCTGGGGAGGGATCGTCAAGCCCTTGGACATTGTCCCTGCTGTTCCCGAATCGGCCGGGGTATAACCATCAGAGCACCTGATCCGAGGCACAACCAAACACACACATATAAAAATAATTATTTTAAAAAAATCAGCAGTGAACTGGTATTGTAAAATCATGAAGTTTGATACGTCGCAATGACGTTGTTTGATTCGGATCAATAAGTGGCCACTTCTTCCAGGGCACCTGATCCGGGATATGGCCAAATATACACACACAGAAAAAAAAACGAATTGCCAGAATTGTTTGATCGGGATCGATGTGGCCACTTCCCCCAAGGCACCTGGTCCGTGGACATGGTCAAGTGGACACAGACATAAAATACACGAATACACGGATTGGTATTGTAAAATCATGAAGTTTCTATACGTCGCATGGCGTTGTTTGATTCGGATCAATAAGTGGCCACTTCTCCCAGGGCACCTGATCCGGGATATGGCCAAGTGAACACAGACAGAAAATACACGAAATTACCAGAAATGAATTGGTTTTACGAAATCATGAAGTTTGATACGTCGCATGGCGTCGGATCGATAAGTGGCCACTTTTCCTCAGGGTCAGAGGCATGGCCAGATGGACAGAGACAGAAATATAATGCCTGAAATGGCCAGAAATGCATTGGCTATGCAAAATTGTGAAGTTTGAAACGTCACAAGGCTTAGTTTCGATTGGGTTGGTAAGTGGCCACTTCCCACAGTGAAACAGGCACCAGGTACTTCCAAAGTGGCCTAACAATCACAGGGAATCTATGAGGTCATTCTGCATTACGTATTATAACATCTGTTGATGAATTTATATTTTACAATCATTAAATTGCTGAGAAAAGGATTCGAAAAAAATCTATTACCCCAACGGAATCCGAAATATCTCCGGAACCATGAACTGTCTCCAGATTCCGGGAACAAAACAGTATATGAATTTCTGGACGCATCGATACCAGAAATTGGCATCAAAATCGGTGGATATTTGAAGTTAGAGTAGATTGAAGGTAAAAAAGTTACTGAAAAAATGGGTCGGTACAGTAAAGGTTAAATACGAGTCAAGCCATTGTAGAAGTTTTGGCTGAATCCCCATCTTCTGCAATTTGAACAAAAGCATGGATATATCAACGCGATCAAATGCTTTGATAATGACCACATAATGACCACTATCCATTGCTTCCAAAGAATAATTAACGAATTCTGTTAGATTTGTGGCTGTGAACGACCTTTGTAGAAGCCGTGATGCATAGAAGTGATTCGATGTTTAATTTGAACGAAAATTCTTTCATTAACAATTGCTTCGACCAATTTTGGTATGCATGATATAAGTGTAATATCACGGTAGTTACGGACGTTGGATTTTGTACCGGATTTGAATATTGGAACTAGAAATGAGTTTCTCCATGTTTTGGGGAAACATCCAGATTTCAGCGACTTGTTAAAAATCCAGAATAATGGGGCTGTGAGTTCTTTTGCTAGAGTTTTAATGAACACTGGAGGTATTCCATCGGGTCCGGAGCCCTTAGATGCATCCAAATGTTTCAATGCATCACAAATTTCATGCACATTTATGTAATTGACGCCAACGTCATTTGAGAATTCAGGGTAAAAATCAAAAAAGTCACGATCTCGGTCAGCTTCTGAGTGTGTGGTATATACTTCTTGAAAGAAATCAGCAAACAAATTACATATTTCCTCTGAATTGTTACCTATTCTACCATCTAAATAAAGTTTTGATGGACAATTACACAGATAGAAAAATCCACTGAAATGTATGCTAAAAATGATGCACATAAATGGAACATCATTATTAGCGTAATTCCACACGGGATATAGCCTAAATGTATACAATATTTGACGAGAATCGTCAATATTTCATACAAGTTGTAAGCAATCTTGTTAGGAAGAGGACTATTTCAGCGTTGAATAGCGTAAATTTCATCATGTCAAGTTTATTTTTCATTATTATTTTCTGTGTAGGTTTTTATTTCGCGGTTGTTTTTGAATTATATTCATAGAATGCGGTGTTTATAGCAGAGTTCAACTGATTACAAATGTCAAGATATTCTTCTAAATGTTGATAAGACGCATAATTCTTGTAGTTTTCATGTACTTTCTGCTTATGATTTTTAAGATTTTTTTATCTCTCTTGTAAACCAAATTGGATTTTTCGATACAGCATGGCTTCGTCGTCTTTTAACTGGAACTTCCTCCATTATTATTTTGTACAATGTGCTATAAAATATCTCAAGTCACCTTTTTTGGGCACCTTCACTAAGATACCTTGTATCCAGTCGACCGGGAAAGTCCCAGATATTACAAAATAAACGATGCAATAGTTGAGCGGCTGTCATGGGGTCAACTTTGAGCATCTCGGCTAATATGCGATCGACCTCTTGAGCTTTATTCGATTTCATGCTTTGGATGGCTTTTGAATCTGTAGCAGTGATGGAGTTTCGGCATTGACGCGTGTTATACGTCGGATCCTAGGCAGATTCTGCCGAGGTGGTGGTGTTCTAAGTGCTCGAACCAGCGTTTCAGCTAGTCAGTTGGGTCGGTCAATAGCTGACCATTCGCGTCTTTCACAGGCATTGTTAACTACGCCCCGTCGATTGGTAGCAAAGCCCCTACTGGCAACGCACGCTACTGATGTAGAAACCACATCGGCCTGCTTGCGCAGGAACGATTCGCGAAGATGAAATGTAAACAAAACGACTACATGGTATTACAAACGTGAATTGGATCAAGGGATCGCGCTAAATCTAAAATAATAGTTAAAAACGCTCTTATATCTAATTATTATTGCTAGTGTTCTTATTAACTAACTATATCCTAATCTTAATTACTATTCATGCATTAGAAGGTAGGGATACAATGAATTCTAAGTTACTAGTGGAAAAAGTCATTAAATCTGCTATAACCTCCAAATATATATATACAGATTGTTAGGGAACACATATAGAAGAACTGCATTATCATCCACTTCCATAAATCACCTGCGGCTCGGAAAAAAGGTGAGCTAATTTAACGTAATCCTAAACAATGATCCTAAAATGAACATACAACCCAGGTTCCTAAGATTGCGACAGACAACAGAGCACAAGCTGATTTCTAGTGTTCGTTACCGTCAATAGGTGAGATATTGTGCACAACATGTAGAACTAGTAAATATTACAATAAAAACTTTAACTGATTCTACAGATATTTGCTCCTTACTGAGCTAGAATCATAGGATTTATCCCCTACAATAACAGCAAGAATCACTAAAAGTAAGCCTAATAATTTAAACTTTAAAATCAATGTCTAATCGAATATTATTCTAGGAATTTTATAACTTTGCTGAATAAAGTTTATGGAATTTTGATTCTTTCCCCTGTTAATCGGCCTGCGAGTAACAGGCATCGTTGCATAGATCCTCACCCCGCCGAATCTTCCCGTTTGCTGCGACTCTCTCTCCTTCGTCGGCCAGTGAGTCCGCCCACGCTCGCTTGCCCCGTCGACATAAGCGTTTCACTTCCTTCTTCAGAGCCGAGTATCGTTGACGGGCTAAGACTTTGGCTCTTCTGGTTTTTGATCGCTCAATCGCGGCTTTGGCTCCTCTTCGCTCCTCTATCTTCCTCCAGGTCTCATCGGTGATCCACTGTTTTCTCTGGGTGCGCAGTTCGCCCAGATTATACTCGCTGGTGGAGATGAAGGCACTCTTGATGGCTGTTCATTGATCTTCCACACTGCCATCTTCCGGAATATCTGCAGCACGCGTCTCCAGTTATTCAACGAAGGACCGTTTTACCGTGGCATCTTCCAGTCGGCATGCGTTGAACCGTTGTCCAACTCTTTCGTCCTGCCGACGAATCCGCGCAATGCGCAAGCGTATTTCGCCGATGAGGAGGTGATGATCAGACGCGATATCGGCACTACGTTTATTCTGTACACCAAGAAGGCTCCATTTCCATTTTCGGCTGATGCAGATGTGGTCGATTTGATTTTCTGTAAAGCCGTCACGAGAGCCTGTGACCTTGTGAACCTGTCGATGAGGGAAGAGTGATCTCTCGGTCACCATGTCGTTATTACCACAGAATTCTGAGAAAAGCTCTCCGTTTTCGCTCATTTCTCCGAGACCATGGCGTCATCATTGTCCCTGAGCAATAAGCTTGCTGTCTACAAGCAAACCATACTCCCTGTGATCGAATACGGCATGCCGGTCTGGGAGATCTGTTAAAAAACCTTAATCTTAAACTCCAACGGGTTCAAAAAAAGTTCCTGAGGATGATTTTCAGTACTCCTCCGAGAACACGAAATTCCGAGGTCCGTTGTCTGGTCGGCATTAAAACACTACACGAACGCTCTGATGAGTCGTGAGTGTGTGGAAGGGTCCGTTGCTTGGACTCGGATCAAGATGCTATTAGGGTATTAGTTCCAATTTAGGTTATCAAGTTCTTGTAGTGTAAATATGGTAGTTAGATTTTCAAAGTTACTTCAAAGTCATATTGATGCCTAAATAAGGCTTGCTTGTAGGATTGTATAAAGTTTTCTACTGATAACTATTAATGGCAGCTCTAACTTTGCACCGTTCAATGTGCAAAAACGATCCATAAAAAAATGAAAAACGATCCATAAATAACATCTGAATGTTTCATAAAACGCTACCATAAATCCATAAAATAGTTTGGGAGATTCCATAAAGAATATTTTTATGATCCATAAAAACTATATTTTGATCCATAAAATTTCAAATTTGCGCATTTTTTATCGTGTTGATGATCCATAATTTTAGTAATATGATCCATAATTTTGGTCATATGATCCATAATTTTGATAATGTGATCCATAATGCTTGGAAAGAAGGCCAATGAAACTATATTAATTGATCCACACATTTTATAAAATCTATGGATCATTTATCAATTTTTATGGATCATATCACCAAAACTATGGATCATTTGAACAAAGTTATGGATCAAATGGCCAGAATTATGGATCATATGACTAAAGTTATGGATCATATTACTGAAATTATGGATCATCATCACGATAAAAAAATGCGCAAATTTGAAGTTTTATGGTTCAAAATATAGTTTTTTATGGATCATTTTCCAAAGATCTATGGATCATTTGTCATATGTATGTATATATGGGAAAATATCAAGAATTGTAATGTTTTTCTTGGCCATGTTAATGAAACATATTTCCCTTTTAATTGCTAAATTTTAGCTTAGTTATGGATCAAAAAATTATTCTTTATGGAGTCTGCTGAACTATTTTATGGATTTATGGTAGCATTTTAAGGAACATTCAGATGTTATTTATGGATCGTTTTTCACTTTTTTTATGGATCCGTCTTTATTGTTTATATGCAAAAGTATGTTTTGCCACTATTAATATCATAAAACAAAAACAACTTTTCCTCTCCCCCTTTTGGACCATTTTGTGAAGACGCAAATGCAAGTAGTTTCTCGCCAAGTGGTCAGTGACCAAACTCAACACGAGGTAATGACGTCTGCGATGGTATTATTCGGTTTGTTACCATAGAGTCACATTCTATGGACAATCCATCGACAAAAGAACGGATCCCCACTCGACCTGAACACTCACCGTATTTCTCCGGCATGTAGCCGTCACTCTCCTCCAGCTGCAGCGGCTGCCCCAGGTTGTACTGCAGCAGCTTGAGCTCCGGGTTGATGGTGACCCCGTTGTCGGCCCATTTGAGGCGGATTTTCTGATTGTGATAGGAGAAGCTCTCGATGTAGATCGGACAGATCTGGATGTCCATCGGGTACAGCTGGAACTCCATCTGGCAGGCAATAATGGCGTGCATCATGCAGGCGTACCGTACGGTTGAGTTTTTGTACAGCGTCACCGAGGAGAACTTGTGCGTGAGGGTCGCAATTTCTGAAAGGCAAACAAATTACAATTTTCCAGGTGACTGGCGAGTATCTTCAAATGGAATAGTGATATTGTGCGGCTATGTGACTAAACAGAGAACGCGAACTACATATCTATTGAGCACTTCATGATGATGATGATGATGATGATGATACTAAAATGACTATGAGGATGCCAATGGACATTGATGGACAAACTCCCAATTACCACTGTACTTTCCGGGATTAAATTTCATTTACCTACTGTTACCTGATCACAAAAAATCAATTATCCAGATGGACCGAACTAGCTTGTTATTAAAAGGTCAACAAACTATCACTCAATCAACTAATGTGCAACTGTTTCAAGCTGTGATACTATTTCAGTGGAAAATAAGCAAATCAACAATAACGTTACATACCTTGAAAATTGATGAATATCAGTATCGCTTGATACAGTTCATACATTGGTTGAAGAGCAAGTTGTTAGACACTACTAGATTGACACAGCTTTATGTAAATAAAATTTAAAGTGAATATGCTCCATGTTACAAGGAGTATCTTTTTCTATCCTTTCTGATTTATTCTCGTTATTTAGACCTAGAAAACGAAGGACTTCATACCGTTTCCACTTTTATCGTATATTTACCTGCTATGATTAAAAATTAACAGAAGGTTCTAACTAGGAACTAATAGCTTTGTCAATACTTTCTGCAAAAATAAAATACTCTCCAAGCAGATTTACTCCACTGTCAGTCCTTCATTATTAACATAATCCTTTCATCTCTGGCGGAGTTAAAGTTCTGGTTATAGAGGGGCATTAGCAATTTTCGCGTAATCGGTTTAAATGACAGCAGTAAGAACTATATTGGAGAGGTTATTCATTTAAGGGATTAATAAGTTAAAACGTTTTCAGACAGTTTAAAATATAATGACAAGTCGAGTCAAGTACGAGACACTGAAGACGGCCTTACTGTTGAGGTCGAAATACGTATCTGTCAAATGTACAATAAAGTAGTGGAATAAAATGGAATAGTACAAACTCGTCTTATGACAAGTGAATACATTCCACTAAAAGCTTAAAATAATTTTCTTATTTCTATATCTCGAAATCTCTCCTTATGTCGATGGTTTCCTGTGTCCCTTCAACCTACACACATTTTGGCTTTCTACATCTCGATAACCTTCATATTTCGATCTCAATCTAGTACCCATTTCAATGTTCCTTCCTTTCCTCGATCTCTCCTTATCTCGATGGTCTCTTCCATATCGAGATGTGGAAATTCCTTCACGATTTTTTTTATATTCCCCTAAAAATTTCATCGGAAAATCTTTTCCGAAATTCCTTTAGGAATTAATTTGGAAATTCCTCCAAGAATTCCTTCGAAGATTAATTGAAAAGCTCCTTCAAAAATTCCTATAAAATAATTGCTTAAATAATTGCTTTAGTAAAATCTTTGAAATTGCTTTTAAAATTTCTTCGGAAATTTGTTTAAAAATTCCTTTGAAAATTTCATCGGGAGTTCCTTTGGATTTTTAGGAGTCCATTTCTTTGTAAATTTATTTAAGAACTCCTTTGTTTTCTTTAGGAATTCCTCTAGCTATTATTTCGTAAATATTTTCAGTAACCGCACCGTTAATTTCTTTGGGAATCTATTCAGAATCTATTCCGTTAGGAATTTCATCGGAAATTATTTCAGGAACTACTAAATGAAATAGTGCTAGGTATTTCATTGAAAATCCCTCCTGTAATTTATTCGGACATTCCTTGGAATTTTATTTTAGCAACTCTTCCAGAAATTTCTTTAGACCTTCGGCAATTCCTGAAGGAATTCCTTCGCAAACTCCTATAGGAAGTTTTCGAAAATTTCTTTAGTAAATTCCTTTGAAAATTTATCCAGAAATAATTTTAGTAAAACTTTACAATATGTAACTGCCGGTCGCTCAGCGGCTAGCCTTCCTGATACTCCCTGACTAAAATAAACCTTAGGGTCGGCATGCTTAACGGGAAGATTCAAGATACAAGGAATGACCGCAAGGAAGCACAGAAAAACTCACATTCTTTGGTTTCATTCGCTACATTTATTCGGACTTTCCGACTCTCTTCCACACCGTCCCACTTTCTTAGCCTACCCTAACCTGACTTCGTCTATTCGGTGGGGGTCCCATCCATCGCTTTATTCCCGCCAATCAGCGGCTGGCTCTCCTCCACGTTACAGCTTATACGGTGTAATTAGGGGGGGGGGGGGGGGCTTTCTTCCCGCCTATTAGCGGTTGACACTTCTTCCTGTAACGAATTGGTGATGGGGTGCTACCTTTCGCCATCATCGTGTTTCTCCTTTTCCTCTTTCAAGGATTGATAATCATGGTGTCCTCTTTGCTATCTAGCTGAAGTCGGGAGCGAACTCTGATTGTGGGGTTTTTAAACCCTTCATGTGGCGTTGGCTGCGTGCTGCATAGTGGGGGGGACAAATCACCATAATACGGAGAAAACTGAACTACATATGCGGACACTTCTTGTACTGTTAAACATTTTACGACTTAAAGTTCACAAAGTATCAAAAACACTCAACACTGAACTACGAACACTTACAAATACTAAAGGAATTTCCGAACGAATTCTTAAAGAAATTCAAATGGATTTCAAGAATTCCCAGATTTCTAAAAAAATTGCTTCTGAAATTTTTCTAGAAACTTCTTCGAAAATGACAAAACGATTTTTTTACCCATTTTGCATAGATCGGAACAACGATATATAAATGTTTAATTTATTATCCAACCTTCTATGTATTGAACTGTAGGAAGAAAGGTCGAGAATTGCAGCATAAAGTTATTGGACAGCGGACAGGCACGATTTCCAAAGTTGAACCGAACAGACTGCCTCAGCAAAGCATCAAGACTACCATTGATCCTAAAACTACATGTCGGTTCCCAACCTGGGAACCTGTACTGAGTTTCAAAGTTTAAATCAATTTCCACAATTCTTCCACCACCTGATTATGAGCTCCGAAGCCCATCACTGTTAGAGATTCAAACAGCCATCCAAAGCATAAAATTGAATAAAGCCCCAGGGGTCGATCGCATATCAGCCGAGATGCTCAAAGCTGACCCCATGACATCCGCTCAACTACTGCATCGTTTATTTCGTAATATCTGGGACACCGCAACTTTCCCGGGCGACTGGATGCAAGGTATCTTAGTGAAGGTGCCCAAAAAGGGTGACCTGACCTGACTGTATGCGATAACTGGCGAGGCATTATGTTGCTGTGTACCGTTCTCAAAGTTCTATGCAAAATTATACTAGCACGGATTCAGGAGAAGACCGATGTGACTCTCCGACGGCAGCAGGCCAGGTTCCGTGCCGGAAGATCCTGTGTGGACCATATTGTCACGCTCCGTATCATTCTGAAGCAGGTCAACGAATTCCAAGAGTCCCTTGGTATTCATTGACCACGAAAAAGTCATCACGAGAATATGTGGGGCGTCCTGAGACGCAAGGGGGTTCCTGAAAAAATCATCGGCCTCATCGAGGCACAGTACGAGGCCTTTTCGCGTAGAGTGCTGCACAATAGACTGATTCAAATTTTGACTTTTTCGCTCCCCTATGCTTAAACGATGACATTTGATGTCTTATTAACCCTCCTAAATTTTTAGCTAATTTGGATGTAACTAGACTGAGCACGCGCAGTTTTAAGTTTGTATGGAAATTACTATAGGAATTGCCACATAAGTGAAAAACTGTTCCGTGTTGCGACCCATTAACTATTCAAATGTAATCGACACGATGCTTTCATAGAATACTTCCTAAGCGAGAGGCCAGTTGTTGTTGCGAAGCGATTTGACTTTTGTAAGCAAAGTTATTAATGAAACAAAAAAGGCTCATTATTGATATTGATGTTATTCTTTTACGTGTTAAATTGAATTCACCACGATTCAGTATTTCTCTAATAACTTATCTTGCAAGCATAGAATCGTTTCGCAACAAGGACGATCAGTTTCATTGCAAAATTTTCTATATTGGCAACATATTTATATGTTTTTAGAGCCTAATGAGCAACGTTGCGGAACGGTTTTCCACAAAAGTGACTGTTTTCATAATAATTTTCATACAAACTTGAAACTGCGCTTGCTCAGTCTAGTTACATTCAAATTAGCTAAAAATTTAGGAGGATTAATAAAACATCAAATGTCATCGTTTAAGCATAGGGGAGCGAAAAAGTCAAAATTTGAATCACTCTACTGCACAATGAGGTCTTGTCCGACCCTATCCGGGTCGTAGCTGGTGTGAGGCAAGGATGTATTCTATCACCGTTACTGTTCCTCATCGTAATCGACGAGATTCTGGTAGATGCGATTGACCGTGAATCAAACCGCGGGCTGTTATGGCAGCCTATAACCATGGAGCACCTAAACGACATCGAATTGGCTGATGACGTTGCCACTCCTCGCGCAACGGCGCTCTGATATGCAGAGTAAGTTCAAAGACCTAGCCGAGCGCTCCTCTTCGACAGGTTTAGCCATCAACATCAACAAAACCAAATCGTTGGATGTAAACACGGTGACTCCTTTCAGTTTCACAGTAGCTGGGCAACCAGTGGAGAATGTTGAAAGCTTCCAATATCTTGGTAGCCAAATGGCGTCAGACGGCAGTACCAAGATCGACATAGGCGCACGGATCAGGAAAGCAAGGGCTGCCTTTGCGAGTTTAGGAAATATCTGGAAAACAGGCAGATAAGTGAACGCACCAGAATACGAATTTTCAACTCTAACGTGAAATCTATGCTGTTATACGCTAGCGAAACATGGTGTGTATCAGTGGAGAGCACTCAACGACTGGAGGTGTTCATCAACAGATGCCTGCGGTATATAATTCGGGCCTGGTGGCCTCACAACTATACTATTCAATGACTATTCGATGACGATCATTGAAAAGCAATGGTAACTTGTTCGATGGAAATGCTTGCCAACGTGCAAATCTTTGTAATAAGGAAATCAATTAAGCAAATTAAAATGTGAATCCATTCCTCAATTTTCTACAATTTTTATTTAATACCCGCTTAAGATTTAATACCTTGCTATACTAAAATGAATGTGTAGCTGCAACTTCCCGACAAATTCAATCCAAAAAATATTTGGATGTAGATTTCATAGGCCTTTTATCAATGAAAAATGTTGATTTTTGAGTATCTCGAAGGATAAAATCTGTTGAAACACGTAGAAGATCTGTTCCGATTATAACACAATGTTCTACATAGTTTTCGAGGATAGGTATGGCTTTCAGCCATGGGGGCAGCAGGGACTATGTCCAAGGGCTTGACGATCCCTCCCCAGGCCATCTGCGAGTTGTGGCGCCTGCCTAGTGTAGCGACCCTAAACGCCATGCAATAATCATCATTTTCTTCCAATTTTAAAGTATGTCATATAAACGAAAAAAAGGAAAGATTGGACAGGTTGGAACCTGTCCATTTATGTTTATCAAATAGCAACCGCTGTTGAAAATAAGCAACGGATATTTAAGTATAAGCAAAACTTGGCGAATAAGCTGGCCTGAAAATAGTAGCTGACTCAATTGTTAAATAATTGTTTATTTAGAGAGTACGAATGCTCTCGGAGCAGAATGTAACATGAGAGTAAATGTAGGTAGCATGCAACATTCTGCAACATTATTGAAAATGAGAGAAAAATTGTAAACAATAGCCAGTAGTTATAAATAACGTTTTTGTAAATAAAGAAGGGAGTCGGATTTTGGACTTGGAGTTAGCAAGTCACATCAGAATTTTTCGTGTGTTTTATTTTTCAAATTGTGATGACTGTTTTCCTGATGTGGTGGGGTTTGACAGTGGGCCCTGTTAAACCTCTATAAAAAGCTGCATGTATCCGCAAGTAGGCTCCGCCAAAGCGACCGTGTGCCGCTCAAAGCGCACTAGCCCAAGTCCTGGTGTTAGGTGGGACGCTAAACAGCCCTGACACGACGGCCCTCCGACGAGACAGGAGGTTTGCGCAGGCCCAATAAGCCGCCTGTAAAAACAATTATTACGAACGACATAGAAGATAATACGACTCGATACAATCGGCAACGACCTAGGCGACGAATAAAGGATCACGATTGGAAGCTTGGAACATGGAACTGCAAGTCGCTAGGCGTCGCAGGTTGCGATAGGATAATCTACGATGAATTACATCCCCGCAACTTCGATGTCGTAGCGCTGCAGGAAATCTGCTGGACAGGAGAGAAAGTGTGGAAAAGCGGGCATCGAGCGGCTACCTTCTACCAAATCTGTGGCACCACCAACGAGCTGGGAACCGGCTTCATAGTGCTGGGAAAGATGCGCCAACGCGTGATTGGGTGGCAGCCAATCAACGCAAGGATGTGCAAGCTGAGGATAAAAGGCCGTTTCTTCAACTATAGCATCATCAACGTGCACTGCCCACACGAAGGGAGATCCGACGACGAGAAAGAAGCGTTCTATGCGCAGCTGGAGCAGACATACGATGGATGCCCACTGCGGGACGTCAAAATCGTCATCGGTGACATGAACGCTCAGGTAGGAAGGGAGGAAATGTATAGACCGGTTATCGGACCGGATAGTCTGCATACCGTATCGAACGTCAACGGCCAACGATGCATAAACTTTGCAGCCTCCCGCGGAATGGTAGTCCGAAGCACTTTCTTCCCCCGTAAGAATATCCACAAGGCCACATGGAAATCACCTAATCAAGTAACGGAAAACCAAATCGACCACGTTCTAATCGACGGTAAATTCTTCTCCGACATCACGAACGTACGCACTTTTTTTCCAATTTCGTTTATTTGGTAGGCTCAGGCGTGTATAACACTTTACGGAGCCATTGTTCTTTGTGATATATACAATCAATATCATTTTATTATACGGTTAGTAAGATGGGGGTAGAAGCCAGCGTACTCGTGGTGACTCGAGGTTAGTTTACAATGTTTAAGGATGGATGGGGCTTAGGATTTGGGATCAGGAAATTTCAGCTTCTCATCAGGGCATTTGGCGTCAGTGACGATGTGGCGTGTCGTCGTGCTCGAGGAATGGTTCGACTGGGAGCATCTTCCGGATGGCAAGAGCTATGGAGCTCTACGGAACAAAAAGGCAGAGAAAGAACAAAAAAAAAACTTTAAAGAAAGAAAAAAAAACAAAATGTTAGATTTTGATGTCAGAAGCACAAAGAAACCTATAAATTGCCTGCATATAGACAACATCACGATCTACCAAAACACCGCGAACTTCCCTGAAGGGTTGTTTACCTCGGGACACAAGGGTATCCAATAATTGCTCTCTGGAGGCGTTATTTTCCGAGCAGGACCGAACTACGTGATCGATGTCATCATAACCGGCTCCGCACCTAGATAAGTTGCTATCGACAAGGTTTATTCTGTACAGATGTGCGTTTAGTGAATAGTGATTAGACATAAGTCTCGACATCACGCGAATGAAGCCTCGACTTAAGTCCTCACCTCTGAACCACGCTCGCCCAGAAACTTTTGGAACTATGGAAAATAGCCACCGTCCAAGTTCGTCGTGTGTCCAATTTCTTTGCCAACTTTGAAGAGTACTCTGACGGACTAATGGGAAAAACTCGTTGCTCGAGTATTGTCTATCATTAACTTCACCTTCCTGTGCGCCACCTTTGCCAGCGAGTCTGCCTTCGCATTGCCGTAGATTGAGCAGTGAGATGGGACCCAAACAAAGGTAATCTTGAATGATCTTTCGACCAAAACACGCATCTGATCTCTTATGTTTGTAAGAAAGTAAGATGCGTGCTTAACAGGTTTCATCGACCGGAGTGCCTCGATAGAACTAAGACTATCTATTTATTTATTTATTTATTTCATCAACAGGCTTCATAGAGCCCCAATGATGGTGGTATTAACCTAATTGTGGAATACAGTTATACAACGTTAAAAGCGGTAGAAAAACGAACGAAGAGTAACAAATACAATACAGTTTATCTGAATGTACGCTAACAATAAAAATCAATTCCTATTTATCATATAAATAACACGAATTACATATAAGAATCATGACAACACAATCTAGAACAAAATAAACATTAATCGCGACGAGTGCATGGAAATATTATTCACTAACTTTACAGACAAAACTTTGACTCTCAAATTCTCTAAATTTTATTCCTATTGGCCACGTACAAGGCTTTAACGCTTTTGATTTGTATTTGCTGTTAACTGAAATCTTGAATGATACATACTCTAAGCTTTCCAAAACTCTTCCCTTCGGTATTATCTTCCTGATATTAATCTTAGCCGAATCACGAATTTCAAGACAATCACGAACTAAATTATCAATATCATTAACAGCAGTGTAAGGCTCGATGTTAGACATGAACAATGAAAACATATCCTTCGAATCAGTACGAATCATAGAAGCTACACCACTCTCATTCGTATCATCGGTACGGTTGATTTTAGTTCCATCCATAAGAGCTCCTCGTGATGATGCGATGACAGGAGTCGAATGTACCATTTTGCTCCGTTTTTCGGTCCGTTCTCGCTCGGGTGTTACCGTGGCCGTGGTGCCTAGTGCTAACAAAATCTCCTCTACTTTAGCCTTCAATTCCAAAACATCAGATTGAATGGATTCGGTAATGGTCGGTTGACTGTTTGTTGAAATATTATACAAGGCATCGCGTGTAGTTCGAAAATCCAGTAGGCAATCGTCGCACATCCATATAACGTTATTCGTTGACAATGCACATATCGACGACTCCGACAGTCCCACACAAGCGGCATGGTACCGCTTTGCACATTTGCCTTCACACATAGTGAATCTATCACTTTTGCGATCGATGGTATGAGAACAATTGTTACACTGCATTGTTCAAGTACGTGGCTCAACAGAAGAATTGCCGTTGAATCTTGTTTTTTGCGCAAAAAATCACGGGTTTTGTATAAAACGTTCGTTTTTTAACGTTAGAAACTATATTCTTCAGCTTCACAAAGGTACTTGAAGAAATACTTCGAACTTGTTTCGATTTTTGGTCGTTGTTTTCACGCGAGAAAATTGAAATACGCGGCAGCACGGAAGAGGCAAAACATTCGTATCGGCACAACAACAACAATTTAATCCTATCCGAGAAGATGAAATAATGGTCTACGAGCTGATTGTAAATTATCCCCAAAGCGAAGTTAATTGCTGCCAGCTCAGCAACATAAACCGAGCACGGTTCCTGAAGTTTTCGGAAGGTGGTTGAAGATACATTGAAAACACCGAAGCCAGTGGATCCGTTAATGCGAGAACCATCAGTGAAATATCTGTTGTTGCAATTGACATGTTCATATTTTTCAGAAAAAAGTGAGGGAATAGATATTTGTCGAAGATGATCTGGTATTCCTTGAATAGCGTATTTCATGGACAGATCGTATTCAATTGAGGAACTGTCGTTGGTGAAGTGAACTCGAGGTGGATTATAACACGGAAGACAAAGATCTGAAGAAATGTAGTTGAGATAGACTCTAAGGAATCTTGAACGACAAGTCAGTTCAAGCATTTTATCGAAGTTATCTAAGACAAGTGTGTTACTTGTTCCACATTTGACGAGTATTCTAAGTGAGAGCTCCCAGTAACGGTGCTTTAAAGGAGTGACTCCAGCAAGCACCTCCAGGCTCATGTTATGCGTCGAATGCATGCAGCCAAGGGCAATACGCAAACAACGATACTGAATTCGTTCCAATTTGATCAGGTGGCAATCAGCTGCTGAGAGGAAGCAGAAAGAGCCATACTCTAAAACAGAGAGAACGTACGCACTTACCGCAGTGCGAATATTGAATCCGACCACTACCTCGTCGCAGTATGTCTGCGCTCAAAACTCTCGACGGTGATCAACACGCGTCGGAGTCGTCCGCCGCGGCTTAACATTGGACGGCTACAAGACGGTAGACTAGCCCAAGACTACGCGCAGCAGCTGGAAGTGGCACTCCCAACGGAAGAGCAGCTAGGCGCAGCATCTCTTGAAGATGGCTGGAGAGATATTCGATCCGCCATTGGAAGCACCGCAACCGCTGCACTAGGCACGGTGGCTCCGGATCAGAGAAACGACTGGTATGACGGCGAATGTGAGCAGATAGTTGAGGAGAAGAATGCAGCATGGGCGAGATTGCTGCAACACCGCACGAGGGCGAACGAGGCACGATACAAACGGGCGCGGAACAGACAAAACTCGATTTTCCGGAGGAAAAAGCGCCAGCAGGAAGATCGAGACCGTGAAGAGACGGAGGAACTGTACCGCGCTAATAACACACGAAAGTTCTATGAGAAGTTGAACTGTTCACGTAAGGGCCACGTGTCACAGCCCGATATGTGTAAGGACATAAACGGGAACCTTCTTACGAACGAGCGTGAGGTGATCCAAAGGTGGCGGCAGCACTACGAAGAGCACCTGAATGGCGATATGGCAGACAACGGTGGCGGTATGGTAATGAACCTAGGAGCACGCGCGCAGGACATGCAACTTCCGGCTCCGAATCTCCAGGAAATCCAGGAGGAGATCGGCCGGCTGAAAAACAACAAAGCCCCTGGAGTTGACCAACTACCAGGAGAGCTGTTTAAACACGGTGGTGAAGCACTGGCTAGAGCGCTGCATTGGGTGATTACCAAGGTTTGGGAGGATGAGGTTCTGCCGCAGGAGTGGATGGAAGGTGTCGTGTGTCCCATCTACAAAAAGGGCGATACGCTGGATTGTAGCAACTACCGCGCAATCACATTGCTGAACGCCGCCTACAAGGTACTCTCCCAAATTTTATGCCGTCGACTAACACCAATTGCAAGAGAGTTCGTGGGGCAGTACCAGGCGGGATTTATGGGTGAACGCTCTACCACAGACCAGGTGTTCGCCATACGTCAGGTATTGCTGAAATGCCGCGAATACAACGTGCCCACACATCATCTATTTATCGACTTCAAAGCCGCATATGATACAATCGATCGGGACCAGCTATGGCACCTAATGCACGAAAACGGATTTCCGGATAAACTGACACGGTTGATCAAAGCGACGATGGATCGGGTGATGTGCGTGGTTCGAGTTTCAGGGGCATTCTCGAGTCCCTTCGAAACCCGTAGAGGGTTACGGCAAGGTGATGGTCTTTCGTGTCTGCTATTCATCATCGCTGTGGAGGGAGTAATACGAAGGGCAGGGATTGACACGAGTGGTACGATTTTCACGAAGTTCGTCCAGTTATTTGGTTTCGCCGACGACATTGATATCATGGCACGTAACTTTGAGAGGATGGAGGAAGCCTACATCAGACTGAAAAGCGAAGCTAAACGGATTGGACTAGTCAACAACACGTCGAAGACGAAGTACATGATAGGAAGAGGCTCAAGAGAGGTCAATGTGAGCCACCCACCACGAGTTTCTATCGGTGGTGACGAAATCGAGGTGGTTGAAGAATTCGTGTACTTGGGCTCACTGGTGACCGCCGATAACGATACCAGCAGAGAAATTCGGAGACGCATAGTGGCTGGAAATCGTACGTACTTTGGACTCCGCAAGACGCTTCGATCGACTATCTACAAAACGCTTATAAGACCGGTGGTAGTTCTCTACGGACACGAGACCTGGACGATGCTAGTGGAGGACCAACGCGCACTGGGAGTTTTCGAAAGGAAAGTGTTGCGTACCATCTATGGTGGGTTGCAGATGGCGGACGGTACGTGGAGGAGGCGAATGAACCACGAGTTGCATCAGCTGTTGGGAGAACCATCCATCGTTCACACCGCGAAAATCGGAAGACTGCGGTGGGCCGGGCACGTAGCCAGAATGTCGGACAGTAATCCGGTGAAAATGGTTCTCGACAACGATCCGACGGGAACAAGAAGGCGAGGTGCACAGCGGACAAGGTGGATCGATCAGATGGCGGACGACTTGCGGACCCTCCGCAGACTGCGTGTGGTTGGCGAAGTGCAGCCATGAACCGAGCTGAATGGAGAAGTCTTTTATGTGCAGCACAGGCCACTCCGGCCTTAGTCTGATGATAAATAATGGCTTTCATTTAGTTGTTGTTGCAATAAATTTCGTTCATCCCACCCAGAGTTACGATTTTTTTAGAGGCAAAATCATGCCAAAAACACTAAATCGATTTGAAGCACACCTAAAATTCAACCAATTGAGCTGAAATTTTCACCAGAAGTCTATCTTAGCATAAGAATTGTGAATACCAGTTGACCAGTCGATTTTAAGAAACTTTTTGAAATTTGAACAGATCTAATGGACATGTGTGGAATTGGTGGGTTAAAGTCGTTGTGGTACAGTTGTGGCGTAGTTGACCTGGTAGATTGATTGATATGAACCCGGAACAGTTTGGATGACTAGAAACACCTGGTTTAGGCATGACTGAATTGCAAGTTATACACAAAGGCTCTGTGGACATGTGTGGGCTTGATGGGCTGACGTCGGTGTGATACAGAATGTAGTTGACCTGATAGACCAATTGATCTGAACTCCGGAACAGTTTGGAGAACTCAGAACACATGGTAGAGGCATGATTGAATTGCAAGTTACACCCAAAGGCTCTGTGGGGTTGATGGGTTGACGTTATAGTGATACAGAACGTTGTTGACCTGGTAGATCATTTAATCTGAACTGCAGAACGATTTGGAGAACCTGATTTCTGTAGAAATAATGTTTGTATTACGTTATCTATCTATTACGATTGGAAGCTTAGAACATGTAACTGCAAGCCGCTAGGATTTGCAGGTTGCGACAGGATAATCTACGATGAATTACATCCTCGCAACTTCGACGTCGTAGCGCTGCAGGAAATTTGCTGGACAGGACAGAAAGTGTGGAAAAGTGGGCATCGAGCGGCTACCTTCTACCAAAGCTGTGGCACCACTAACGAGCTGGGAACCAGCTTTATAGTGCTGGGAAAGATGCGCCAACGCGTGCTTGGGTGGCAGCCAATCAATGCAAGGATGTACAAGCAGAGGATAAAAGGCTCTTTTGTCAACTATAGCGTCATCAACGTGCACTGCTCACATGAAGGGAGACCCGACGACGAAAAAGAAGCGTTCTATGCACAGCTGGAACAGGCATACGATGGATGCCGACTGCGGGGCGTCAAAATCGCCATCGGCGACATGAACGCTCAGGTAGGAAGGGAGGAAATGTATAGACTGGTCATCGGACCGGATAGTCCGCATACCGTATCGAACGACAACGGCCAACGATGCATAAACTTTGTAGCCTCCCGCAGAATGGTAGTCCGAAGCACTTTCTTCCCCCGCAAAAATATCCACAAGGCCACATGGAAATCACCTAATCAAGAAACGGAAAACCAAATCGACCACGTTCTAATCGACGGTAAATTCTTCTCCGACATCACGAACGTATGCATTTACCGCAGTGCGAATATTGAATCCGACTACTACCTCGTTGCAGTATGTCTGCGCTCAAAACTCTCGACAGTGTACAACACGCGTCGGAGTCGTCCGCCGCGGCTAAACATTGGGCGACTACAAGACGGTAGACTAGCCCAAGAGTTCGCGCAGCAGCTGGAAGTGGCACTCCCTACGGAAGAACAGCTAGGCGCAGTGTCTTTTGAAGATGGCTGGAGAGATATTCGATCCGCCATTGGAAGCACCGCAGCCGCTGCACTAGGCACGGTGTCCCCGGATCAGAGAAACGACTGGTATGACAGCGAATGTGAACAGTTAGTTGAGGAGAAGAATGCACGAAAATGGATTTCCGGATAAACTGACACGGTTGATCAAAGCGACGATGGATCGGGTGATGTGCGTAGTTAGAGTTTCAGGGGCATTCTCGAGTCCCTTCGAAACGCGCAGAGGGTTACGGCAAGGTGATGGTCTTTCGTGTCTGCCATTCAACATCGCTTTTTTTGGGGCTTAATACGAAGGGCAGGGATTGACACGAGTGGTACGATTTTCACGAAGTCCGTCCAGTTATTTGGTTTCGCCGACGACATTGATATTATGGCACGTAACTTTGAGAGGATGGAGGAAGCCTACATCAGACTGAAAAGCGAAGCTAAACGGATTGGACTAGTCATCAACACGTCGAAGACGAAGTACATGATAGGAAGAGGCTCAAGAGAGGACAACGTAAGCCACCCACCACGAGTTTGTATTGGTGGTGACGAAATCGAGGTGGTTGAAGAATTCGTGTACTTGGGCTCACTGGTGACCTCCGATAACGATACCAGCAGGAGAATTCGGAGACGCATGATGGCAGGAAATCGTACGTACTTTAGACTCCGCAAAACGCTCCGATCGAATAGAGTCCGCCGCCGTACCAAACTAACTATCTACAAAACGCTTATTAGACCGATAGTTCTCTACGGACACGAGACCTGGACGGCCCTCCTAGAAACACAAAACACCAGTATTATGAAACTACATGAGATAGACCATGAGATAGGTTCGAAGAGATATGGAAGAATTTTGGAGAATCCGAAAAATTTCCTGGAAAAAACTCTTTGCTTTTTTCTCCCGAATATTGAATCGGATGACTACCTTGTAGCTACAAAATTCGGGCGCGACTATCTAGCCCTCGCATCACGAAGCCATGAAATAAAAGAACGATGCGTTTCAATATCCAACGTTTGGAGGTCGCTGGGCTTGCTGAAACATAGGAGATGCTAACGGAATTGGCAACGCTAACAGACTGCGCAGGAAGTGTTAGGCACTGCACAACGACACCAACGAAATGATTGGTTTGATGAGGAGTGCTAACGAGAAAACTGCTACCAAAAGTCGGAGCTAGTGGCTGGTACCCAATACAACTTTCCATGGAGTGGAAGGAGCATTTCGAGGATTTGTTGAACGATGAAAATGCAGGTGTGTTAAGGAACAGAATGATCGACGTCGTTCAAGCCGTGGAACCACCAGCATAGCAGTGGGTAAGAATAAGAAGACCCTGAATGAGCTGAGAGACAGTAAAGCTGCTGGGCAGGACGTCATCCCGGTTGAACTTCTCAAAGCTAAAAGCGGGGCCTTCTTATTCAATGGCTTTATATTTCAACTGAATATTGTCCTATTTTTCAACTACGTGTTCTACTAGAATTTACACGGTTATTATACTCATATAGCTTTTCAATTAACGTTTAGGGGGAGTGAGCCGTAAGGGGAGTGTCATAATGCTCACGTTTATGATAATTTCTTCGGAACTTCAAGATTTATGACATAACTTCAAACAGGCCTAAATTGATTTGCAATTTCATTACCCTCCATTGAATCAGGATTGGTTTCCGATTTCCTTTGAAATATTGGATAACAATGAACTGCACATTTATTTGTACATTTAGTGACAAATCCTCTTCATTCAAAGAGGCTACAGCAACTACGTGTCATAAAATTCACAAAAAAGACAAACAACCATCAACACAACAACACCGTGAACCGTGCTGGTGCGAATCAATCCCGGTGGATTGGATGATCCTTGTGAAAAAAATGACGACATGGCAGCGTGGTGGCATCAACAGAGGCGCTAGATATATGCTATTGGAAGAGGCGACTACACAAAACGATTCTAATTCAAAATATGCCTCAAGGGAGTGGGGGAAGATGGTTTGTGCGGCCAAAAGTGAGCGGAAAAAATCGATTGCTCAAATCAAAAGTACTCACCTTGCTGACGTATCGATGTCATACAACTGATTTTGCCACACAAAACCCTATTTATACCATCATTTATAAAAGATTGACCTGCAAGTATGGTTTTGGATTGTGGATTGGAAATTGGATCATTTTGAGCGTCGCGGTTTGTTTGAGTTGCGGTGACATTTGGCTGTTATTGCTGCTATGAATGTACGTACAGGAAGGAAGGATGCTTTTGGTTTGCTGCTATCTATGTGAAGATACGCGACAAAGAGGGAGGACGTGTTGGGTGCTGATTTCTGGGCGGGAAAGTGATCCCTCTTTTGATGCCGGTGTGGCGGGACAATGTCAATGGGGGAGGTGCCAATTGATTGGTTGAAAGGGTTTACGATGAATGGGACACGATTTCGATAATATGGGACGAAAAACATAAAAACTTTTATTGAGCGACGAAATTCAAATCAGTCGAACGAGCTTTGAACCAAGGCCATGACGCTGCCATGCGAGCATTTAAAAATAGCGCATTTTTTCATTTACACGAGTTGGGGTAGGTAGGACAAAATGAGCATTTTGTACTTACATTTGTTTCTAAAATTTTTGAATTCAACTGTGATTGATAACACCTCCGCACATAGACACTTAAACATATAAAATAAACATCATGCAACAGCAAGTGAAATTCCACCAGTTGATGCATTTGGTAAGTCATTCGCTTATTCGGATAGTACCGCTGATGCTACAAATTCTGAAGTCTTTACGTTTACGTTGTAATTTGGATTCAATGCGGAAGAAGCTAAAAATGTGCTGGACTTGGTACTGCATAGAACAATAGCTTTCGTATGATGCTTCGAAAGGTTGACTCGCATGATTTTGAATCACTGATGCAACTTGTTTGCATAGTTTACAGAGAAAGGACAACATAACTGTGGTTTACTTAGTAATTTATTGGATTATTGAAAACGTTATAAATCTCCTTTTCGAATGTTTTTTTTCGTCAGATACGAAGATCGTAAAAGCACAAAACGTTGTGTAATTGGATGAAGAACGATAAGCTCAAGATGCTCATTATGCCCGGCTGACCCCCTACTCGTACTATTCCAGAGACGGTGGAATCAAGCCACATTTCAAATTTTATTTTTCCACAACCAGAGTTATCTACATATTAACAACTGCGTGCAAGTGTGAGTCTCAAGGGAAACCCTTTTTTGACTTTGAGATGCTCTGCCTTGACGGGTCTGGTAGGGCAGCGCACTTCCAGCTGAACGCGGGGGCAGAGAATTCGAAGGAAAGTTTAGAAGGTAAAGGTTATCGATGGTTTCCATCGGGGCGAATCGCACATACATTATCCGCGAAGTCGTGGTTCGCCAAAGGACGTGAATTCAAGTTTAAATTTATGTACATGGACGTGGTTCGGTTGGAAATGGTGGGTGTCCGCAAGGTAAACCCGAGACCAGCAACCATGACTCTGGCCCAGGGGCATCGATCAAATGGGGTGCACCTTTCAGCAGTTAGCAGAACGATTGCCGTCCGACATATAGGCTGCAGTCGTACACCCAAATATACATCTAAGGGACAATTGGGAAAAGCTTTCTTCGTAAAGTTAGTGTGGCTTGTTTATTTTTGTATTTCCTGATAGCAACTGCCTTGCAATCGTCGATGGTTGAATTCGATATAGGTACATGTAATGTTATTCTGTTTTCCAGTTAAAGTGAACCGTACGCGAGTCGCGGTTTGAAGGCATTGGGGATCACAATACAACAACTTTAACGTAGACACAGCGAAACATAAATTGGAAAGCTTATAAACCAAAACATAAAACGAATAAGCTAGAGATATACAATTTCTGGTTGCATGGTGCAATGTGCAGAGTGAAGAGGAGCGTTTCCAGAACAACTGAAACACAATTAATTTTATAATCGCTTCGAATTCTATATATTTTGTTAGTACAATTTCAATCTTAGCATCATAAGGAGGTTTCGGTAGAAGAATAACAATCATACTACAGTTCATGAAAACACGTGAATTTTTAAAAACGTCTCGTATAATCTTAGCTTGTATATATACAATATATGTTCAAGCTTTCGTCCAAGTATTTTTGACGTAGGATCACGTCCTTCGGGAAGATAGGGGGGTCATTCTGCAGATTCAAATCTGAGACCGTCACGAAAAGTGGTCAGGAAGTATGGGCTAATAACTCAACCGTCTTCCAACCGATTTTAAAGATTTTGGTATTAATCGATCAACGAACTCTTTAAGATTTTGCTCAACTATAAAAAAAAATATTCAAGGTGCTAAACTATTCAAAAATTGAATTTCTCCAGGCTCTATTAAAAATCGGTAAACCAACCAATCGCGTATGTGCATCGCAAGAACAGACATCAAAATCGTGCAACTTACGGGCTGGAATCGAATCCTCAGTTCAATTAAATTTCGGACGGAGAGCGGACACGTAATATCGCAACGATATAGCAGCAGTCTCAGCAGAAAGCGGATCATCGAGATGGCGAGATGGCAGCAATCTCCGGACTATCGTTTAGTTACTGTTAGTGGCGCATTGTGAAAAGGAAATCGGTCCTTCTCAGGATGGAACTTTTATAAGAAGAAAGGGATGATTGCAAAGATGGCGTCGGTTACGGCCCCCGGATATCAGTGGCGTTACTGAAAATGTTCTCTTAATAATGGCTACTTAGCAGAAAATAATCGAATTAATGTCCGACAGCAGCAGTCAAGTGATATTTTTACGCAATGTACGGACTATCTTTTGTTTTCCATGAGTGATTAAAAAGGTGCATTGTGGATCAAAAATCGATTCTTGTCAAATCTACACAGTTAAAAATTCTAAAAATTACACGCCATCGAAATATTTAAACGCCCTATTTTGTGTTCAATATCCTCTAATTTTTCATTCAACTTTTTCTTGTATGCAATATTGAATACAATCTCCATAGTAACGATGACCTGGAATTTTAAAAAGTGATGGAAAAATGAGTCAAATCGAACGGAGCATTTTCGTTACATCATATATGCTGTAACATTTTTATACTGTGTACAAGAGAAGGTAGAACTGAAATATTTTCTTCAAAGAGCAAATCATAACTGCTCGGCGACAGTAGTGAAACTGTAATGTTCTTCCTAAATACATTTACACTGTAATTCCTTTCATAACACTATCTGGAACTATATTCCATGACTTTTTCTGGAAGATCTCGAACACAAGGAAACACGAGGGAACGCAGCGGACGATAGCCATACTAGAGTTTCTAGTACGGGTCGCAAGGAGAAAATACACTTTCTTGATTAGGTCGATAAGCTAACGGGGTGCACCCGATCGCGTCGACGTCAAGATTAAGGTCACTCCTGACGGAATCCAAGATTAAAAGTGCTCGCGTTTTCGGGGGCACACCACTCGATTCAAAGGCGGCGCACAACTGTAATTTTTGTTAATTTAGCTTTGCTGCGTCGCGGCATGCATGAAATATTAAAAATGACAGTTGTGCGTTGCTTCCGTATCGAGTGGTGTGCCCCTGAAAACGCGAGCACTTTTAATCTTGGATTACGTCAGGAGTGACCTTAAGAATTCTTTATTCAACGAAATTGATCCGGGTTTTATACCCTTCGATTTACAATCAATTCATTCATTACAAAAAATACTTAAATTTGCTGATGAGACAGTTGGAGCGACGAAGTGACCAAAATGCATAGTTGTAAATTAATTGTTTCGAATAAGTGATTGAGGGTCTTGCCCCGTTGTGTATTGCTGTTCCAGAGAAAACTTTCCTCTTTCCGGAACAATTTTCAAACTACCGCAGCTGTCACTTCATACTTTTTATCTACTGTTTGGCATGGCATACTACGATGACAACGCCAAATATCAGGTTTTTGTTTCAGTGTATTGAAGATTTCCAGGCTTGCGGTAGAACTTTGACTGCTGCGGAAGAACTTTGCGGAATCCGCAAAATGGAAAATTTAAAAAACATCCGCAATAATTTGATCCCTTTGCTGTACCGTTCTATCGGGTTCGGCAAGAACGATGCAGCTCAATGGTGGCGTACATCTAGATATGTTGTGCTATTGCATAATATGCACACTAACTTTTTCTATTTCAAGCTCGGCAAAATTGGGCACCGCTGTAACTCAGTAAATTTCAAAACTGAGTTTCGGCAGAAAATTTCGTTTATTACTGATTCTCAGCAAAATATTTGCTGTATCTCAGCAACTGAAACGTCACTTTTACTGAAATCTCGGCAAAAATCATGTTTGCTGAAACTCGGCGGTGCCCATCTCGGGAAAATAAACAAAAAATGCTGAGATCTCGGCGAAAAAAATTAAATGTGTGCGTTTTGCGCCAGGCTATTGACTTGCGCTGCGATGGTTTCAAATAGAAGTTTAATGACTTGGTTTGTTTACCACTTTTTGCGGTATCAAAGTAAGAGTAGTTGATCTGTGGATTTATAAATGAGTAGATTAATTGCTTTGCTAAGATTTCGGTCGAGTGGTATACTACAGTAGACATTTGGAGTAGGTACACCCAACCAGAGATTGGAACATTTTATTGCAATCTCGCATTAGTTTTCGCGTACAGTTTGCCATAATTTGCGACATATGCAAAGATTGCATTAAGTAAACAGTAGGCCCTTGCATTAGGTGCCCGGTTACGAGAAAATAAGAACTGGTTATGTATTTGTGTCTACATTAAATCTAATTTTACACTCCCACTGAGGAATGAAATGCTGTATACTTCAATATCCTCAGCAACCTTACAAAAAAAAATCGACCAAAGACGGGTGTTGAACCTGGACCCTCCACATGTAGCGCATCTCAACAGACAGGCTAACCATCTGGATAGCAATGAGTGATACGAGTTGAATAAGCACCGTGCCAGGGCTGACAATAGTCATTCTCGTCGTATGAAGAAAGCGAAAAAAATTTAGTCTTCGTCATAACATTGCACGACGCAACACCTACTCGTTTTCTTCGCGCTGCATGCGTACCACGACGATAGTCGCGCAGCCAAAAGTTAAGACGATTTGCGTCGTCACTTCTTCACACAATTGATTGCACGTCATTATAGACGGACTAGTTAAAAACATAATAGCGTCTCAAATAAACAAATAGTAGGAAATTTGGTAACATGAATGTATCGATAACATTCATAATGCTTTCATACGTTGTTTCAAATTCATTATTACAAAGAATTAGTAAAAATCTTCGCATGGCAGCTGCCGCTTGAAGAATAAAGGTATGAAGTCTTCGTTCTTCGATGTCGTCAGGACGATTTGGTTACACGACGAAAGCTAACGTCGTGCGCGTCATTGACGATGTGTAGAGTAGCAATGAAGACAATGCAACTCGTCGCTAGGGGCGGTACACTTATTACGTAAGCATTTTTTCTGGGTTTTTCGATCCCCCCTCCCCCCATGTAAGATTTTTCCCCTACAAAGGATTTTTATTTATATGGCGCGTAAAATATTGACAGTTCCCCCCACCCCCCATAAGTGCTTACGTAATATGTGTACGCCCCCTACTGTGGCATTTCGTGCTATGAAGATGACGATTGTCAGCCCTGCACCGTGCAAATTTGTGTCCTTTTCCGTCATCAAGACTGTGTGGTTCAAAGTTATATTGCTGTACACGATTTATATAAGGTACACTGGGGGAAGTGGAAAAAGGGGGTAAGTGTAAAAATCGACTGCAAAAATTGGAATTGCACAAACTTTACAGTTTTTACCACATCATAACATTATGCAAGAATATACTTTGATGCTCACACTAATACTATGTTGAAATTTGTATAATACAAACACTAACACGGTTAACGCTTGAACTGTAATTTTAGGTTTCGCGAAAAGTTGATTTTTGCATTCATAAAATCAATTCTTTTTTGCACCAATTGTTCTTTTTTTAAGTGAATTTAAATCACAGGTGACCATTACAATACAATTAAACTAATCCCATTCGATTGGTAGTGGTTTGTACCAAGAAAGCAAATAATGCAAAGATTTTACACTTACCCCAGGTATCAAACACTGCGGGGGAAGTGGATAATGTACTAATTACGCAACTTTTCTCTTCCCTCCAGAATTTATTTCGATAGCTGTGAATCTTAATATGTCCCTTCTTTGTTATCATTGTGATTCCAGTGGTGATTGGACTCATATAAATGAGAAAATGCCTGATTAATCCACCTATCGGTATTGATGCCTTTCACATGTTTTACATATGAAAAAAAAATATAAGAAAGTTAAAAATAGCACTGATAGGTAAATATATTGTATTATTCACATTAATTTTTATTCATAACAAGTTTCGCCGTTGAATGCAATTTTTTGCGATCAAATTGGTTAAGGACAAGTGCTTAAGATAAGCTGATAATTGTGTACGTGCTTTGCGCACACACATACATACAAATACGCACATACAGACATCATCTCAATTCGTTAAACTAAGTTGATTGTTTATAACCCTGTAAGTCCCATATTTCCTTTAAAAACTTCATCTGTGGGGCGAACATATAGACTTTACGTACACTTAGTGTTCGAGAAGGCAAAACCAGCCCTCCCCTAGCTATTACGAGAATTCCTTGAGGATCTATTCCGTTAAGGTAATGAAATTATTCCACAAAAGATACTCAGAGCAATTATCGTATTGATTTTAGTTATATGTAACTACTCATCACTATTGAAGGTCAAGGTAACATGGGTTTTCCACTTACCCCATCCCACTAGGGTAAGTGGAAAAATAACTCCTAATTTTGAAATCTATTTCCATAAATTTTTAGCGACCAAAATGGAATGAATTACCACACAGTTGGTGCAAAATTGACTGTTTTTGATAGCCCATTTTGATTGAATGCATTTAAATCATTTAAACTGGTTATACACTAATTCAAACATGCACTATCGATTTTTCCTTTTCCACTTCCCCCAGTGTACCTTACTTGTTCTAGGAGGAGCCCTAAGAGATTCGTTTAGATTTATTAATCGAGACCAAACAAACCAACTTAATGCAATGAGCTGGCATAACCAATATGACATTCTCTGATCAGTTTGCATGCGAGATCTGATACAAAACGCTTAATACAAATAATGTCACACAAAATTGTTTTGGGTGTAGTATTGAAAGCACTTGTCGGAAGTAAACGGTGTAAATTTATTTGCAATGAAGACGTATCAAATCAATGAGTGGCGTTAGTAGCAGCCAAATAAAATTTTCGGTATTTTAATAAATTTGCAGACGTTGGTATCAGTAGCAAATCAGTAGCAGTGAAGTGGAAATTCATTTCAAAATTTCAATTTCCGGTACGAATTGCGATACGAAAACTCCTTTCCTCTTTAAGCGCGGCGGAGGTCCTGAAAAAGGCCGTTGTATGTGGAGCTACGTCCTCGTTCACTAGGAGCTGACGTACTTGGTGACGACTTTGCAACCCTTCAAGACAACGAGCTTGGCCTTGAAAACGTCGTTTACGAAGCTGTTTATGATGCTTATCGCCTTAGATGAGATACCCTTGACGATGTTTCTCTGAGCCTTGTTGCCACCGCCCGTAGCAACCATCATCGCTGCTGCCTTTTCCACAGCCTTTCCACCGTCGGCGATCGGTATCATTGGCACCGGCTTGATTGCTCCGCCTTTCGTTCGTTTGATGTCAGTGCTTTCGTATATAACCAGGGCCAATGCATTTTCTTCTTCTTGAGCTCATTCCAGTTCGTGAAAGCAGCGCGTACGGACGTGCTTTTTGCTCGCGCATATTTTCCAAGTGTTTTTAAATATCGTTCGTTCGCTGTTTACGTTTACGCTTCGTCGTGACAGCCGGAGAACGAAACTGTCCTACCGGAAGAATCTGCTCCGCTCTACACTCTGGAGTAACTGATGCCGATCTTCGCACAGCTCGCTACTCGGCTGCGCGGCTGCAAAACCGTGTCGACCACGTCTTCACTCTTGGCATGTTCATCATTGAAAATGGCTGCTAGGGTGGGCCTGGTCAACCGGAACGCTCGCTAGCTCAAGAGCAAAGGGTGGCTGATCGAACTGGCTGATTTTCTCGAGGAGAAGGAGATCAACGTTGCGTTCTTCACCGAAACGTACCTAAGACCGGAGGTGAGCGTCCACATCCCGGACTTTTGTATCGTGCGACTTGACCGGCCGACCAGGAGAGGTGGTGTGGACATCGCTCTTTGCTACAACATCAGCTGTCGCCTGCTGCCAAGCTTCCAGCTGATCATATTTGACATTGACTATCATCAGCGATCACTTCCGTCGCCACAATCATGCTCATCGCGTACTTCCCAACTCAAGCTAAAGCTGGCGATGATTCATCGGCCGCCCTTCGGAAGGAACTTCAATCTAACATGGAGACATGGTCAGTACATCATTGCCGGTGACCTGAATGCCAAACATCAAGCCTGGGGCAACAGTCGCGGCAATCGAAATGACACCATCTGGAGCAACGATATAAGGGAATCCACGATCTTGAGCCCGGATTCCCTCACTCTGCTGAGTCGGTCCGGCGTCCATTCGACAATCGGCTTGTACATCACCAACATGAATGACCACATCTCGGCCGTCTACCAGGAGTTCAGCTTGGATCACTATCCGGTGGTGGTGGAAGTGTGCTCCTCGGTTAATCGGCATCAGCTGTCTCGGCAAAATTATCATCGAGTCGACTGTGGCCGGTTCCAAAGGTGCGTGGAGGCGAACGTCGACTACGAGGCGCAGCCGAAAACGCCTGAAGCTATTGATCGTCAGCTGCGTTCCATCGAGGAGGCGATCTTGGTGGCCCGTGATCAACATGTACCGACAGCTAGGCAGGTAAGCAACACGGCCAGAATGGTGGACCACAGGAATAGTGATTTATCCAATAAGATCCGCGCTTTTCCAGAGCATAAGCATGATTGACCGCCCACGGTTGCTAATCCGTTATTGTCAGGTCAGTTGTAACTACACAGATAACCAACAGATGATGTTTGGGACTAACTTCATCTTCAATGTGTAAGAACTGGTGACCCCAAATTAAGCAATACCAGCGCCGCCCATCTGAACTGGGATGTTGGATATATTGGGAAGGGAGCGTAGCGTGGTTCGTTTTGGTAAACGGTATGCTGGGTGTAACGTGTAGTTTTATCGAAGTGTAACAAAATCACAATCGAACGCGCAAAGCAGAACACAATATTTCGATAATCGCGCGATCATTCTGCGTGCTTTTATGAACACAATCGGACGCGCACTAAACTTGCAAATTAATTAACTCATTCACACAACGCAGAACAAAATATTTAGATGATCCCGCGATTGTTCTACAGTCATTCTCGTCGTATGAAGAAACCGACAAAAATTTAGCCTTCGTCATAACATTGCACGACGCAACACCTATTCGTTTTCTTCGCGCCGCATGCGTACCACGACGATAATCGCGCAACCAAAAGTTATGACGATATTCGTCGTCACTTCTTCACACAATTAATTGCACGTCATTATAGATGGACTGGTTAAAAACATAATGGCGTGTCAAATAAACAAATAGTAGCAACTTTGGTAACATGAATGTAACGATAACATTCATAACGCTTTTATACGTTACTTCAAATTCATTATTACAAAGGGTCTTACAAAATCTTCGCATGGCAACTGCCGTTTGAAGAATAACAGTATGAAGTCTTCGTTCTTCGATGTCGTCATGCAAATCGTCATCGTCAATCGTTACATGACGAAAGCCAACGTCGTGTGCATCGTTGACGATGTGTAGAGTAGCAATGAAGACACAGCAACTCGTCGCTACAGTGGCATTTCGTGCTATGACGATGACTATTGTCAGCCCTGGTTCTGCATGCCAAAGGAAACAAGATCAGATGCGTGAGTAAGAGACTAAGAGACTTCCAAACTCTCAGTCTGGAGACGGCTTGTTTAAATCGTGGTCCGGCCCAAGATGGTACGGATATAATTAAAAGATCTCACCAAATTTTCGCGTGCTCGTTCTTCGTTGACCATGAAATCAGAAGACTCTCCCTTGATGATGGTTGCAAAATAAGTTGCGGAGAAATAAAACAGCACCTGCTACCACTGGTCTTCCAAGGGGCCCATCGTTTCGCTATTTTGTGCGTTTGAAATCTTCATTAACCACGATTCACTTTAAGAACAAAACCACACTTTATTTCTTCCACTGAACTTTTTTTCTATACAGGCCCTTTTCTAGTCGATTAAAAAAATAGGGACAGGAAAATCAGACAGCCAGAAACGAAAACATGACCGCATTCTTTTTCCAATAAGATCCGCACTCTTCCAGACAGTGCAAAGCCGTTCTGGAAATTGACCAAAATCATAAAATCCAAACCTCGGCCCATTCCACAACCTTGGACAAAACATCATCAGTCTATACGAAGCAGCCGTTAACGAGCATGCTTACAGCATCCATCTCATTCCCAACGACGTCTCGGAGGAGTTGGAGATCACAGCTGGCGAATTGACGGCTTATATCAAATCATCGAAAAACATGAAGGCCACAGGCTTCATGAGTGCTCCGTTCTTCGAGCATGAGTTATGTAATATATAACAGAATATTGTATATTTGAACAACATATTTTACTCCTGTTAATCTTTTTCAAATAAAATATGTACTTATAAGGACCTTACATTCTACATGTTTTATCGCTGTAGTACCGTTTTGCAGTAGCGGATTTAACACGAGAAATTGTCAAATGTTTTTCATGCTTGAGGTATATTGTTTACTAGGACTAGGACACGTGGTTGTGTTTCATTACCTTGCAAAATTTCACATCGGTTCATCTTTTTCTTCTCTCCAAATACCAACTACAACCAAGTTACCACGCCCAACACTGATGCCATCGAAACAGTCCATTATTGCAATTAACCTTTTCTTTAAGAAAATGCTGGTCCTGAGAAGAACCGATTTTCTTTCCCCAAATGTGCCTTTCTTATAACTAACAGCAACTTGCGTTGGAATTTCACTTTGTGCTGCTATTGTCCGACGGCCACTCGATAATTTTTCGATAAGACGCCACCATTTAGAATAAATTTTCAGCATCGCCACTGGTGGCACTGGACCGCAACAGACGCTAATTTCTGTTGTCACCCCTTTCTTCATATAAAATTCTGAGCCGAAACCGATTTTCTATTCACAATGCGCATTTTAATCAGTAACAGCAACCGAACGTTTGTTAGAATTCCGCGTTGAAATTTCACTTTGTGTTGCTGTTGTCGCCGACAACCAGCCGATGATTTACTTTCTGCTAAACCGCTTCTACCGTCGCGAAAGCGTCAGATGTGTGCTGCTGTCGGTGACGGCCCCTCGCCGCTACTGCTGACCAAAGCGTTATGGTTCCATCACTGAGGTTGAATGCTCTGTAGAAACCAACCGACGCCCACCACCATCGATGTGATGGTTTACCGTTGAGACAGTTACCAGTGCCTTCGTGCTGCTGTGTCTGTCCGCTGCGTCGCTCTGCGTGGAATCTTGTTTGAACTGAGGGTTGAATCCAAACCCGAATGATGCTTGATTTTGATGTCTGTGCTTGCGATGCATGTACGGGATTGGTTGGTATAACTATTTCAAAACTTTTTATCAGTTCTTCTTCTTCTTCTTATTGACATTACATCCCCACACTGGGACAGAGCCGCCTCGCAGCTTAGTGTTCATTGAGCACTTCTACAGTTATTAACTGCGAGTTTTCTAAGCCAGGTTACCATTTTTGCATTCGTATATCATGAGGCTAGCACGATGATACTTTTATGCCCAGGGAAGTCGAGGCAATTTCCAATCCGAAAATTGCCTAGACGGGCACCGGAAATCGAACCCAGCCACCCTCAGCATGGTCTTGCTTTGTAGCCGTGCGTCTTACCACACGGGTAAGGAGGGCCCCCAGTTTATCAGTTATCGATAATATGGTAAGACGGTATAATGCGCCCCACTTGGCCAAAACGCCCCCCTTTGATTTCTAGAAAACTATAAATAACTAAGAGTCAAAGTCAGTTATTCTTCTTCTTCTTCTTCTTCTATGGCGCTACATTCCAACTGGGTCTTGGCCTAGCTTTTCAACTTAGTATTCTATTAGCTTTTCCTCAGTAATTAATTGAAAGCTTTTCTATGCCCGCCATTGCATGAGTATGTATCTTGTGTGTCAAGTACAATTGATACACTATGTCCAGGGAATCGATAATGTTTCCAACCCGAAAACACCCGAAACAACCCGAAAACACCTCGAGGCCGGACCGAGAATAGAACTCGCCATCTCAGGATTGGCAATCCTATGCCTTTGCTCACAAGGCTACTGGAGACCCCATGTTAAAATCAGTTGGTACCTTTAAATATTTGTAAAACTATAATACTATGTGAATGTGGAAGTATTTTTGTATTACTCTATGAAAATAATAGCAAAATACAAAAAGTTACAGTTTTGATGTAACTTTTAATGTTTGTTTGCTCAACATTCTGGAGCGACGCTAGCATACTGTCCGCAAAACTTGCACTGGAACACTCAGTTGGGCAACAAAATAACTTTTCTCAGTGGTTAATATGATACTAAATTGCTTCCATCTTCAAAAATGTAACGATTTTCGAAAATATGTTTCACTGGACAAAACGCCCCAGTGTAGGCAGGACGATATGCCCTTACCAAGTGGACACAAGCGCGGCGAGCATGCAGTAGTTGCTTCCAAATTATATGGAAACTATTGAAATATAATTCAAACCTGATTAAAAGGAGTTATGTTTGTTTGTGTCAAGCACATAAGGATTTGTAACCTTTTTATTATGGGATTGATAAAATATTAATGAAGGGCTATGAAACGTCTTTGGCTAAGATGGGGCGTATTGCCCAGGCACTTTTTAAAATCAAATTTTTCACGACTTTTCAAAAAAGCTTTATTACGTGTTCTCTGTAATATATGTATATGACTACTTACGGGAAATGCATTTGCGACTTCCTGGACTACGCATGCTGCGACGCAGCAAAACTAAATCAACAAAAATGACAGTTGTGCGTTTCTTCCGTATCGAGTGGTGTGCCCCCGAAAACGCGAGCACTTTGAAACTTGGATTCCGTCAGGAGTGACCTTAATCTTAAAACTTATTTTGAATTTCAATTCAGTTGTTCTAGAAACCTCTAAAGATATTTAAAATTTTAACGAATTAAGATATAGAGAAACGGTAATTGTTTTTGTTTTGTATTGGTTTGTAAAAGAATACAACAACTTCTCTAAAAAAGAAATATTTCGATAATCTGAATCTAAATGACACAACGCGAACTAAAAATAGTAATCTGAAAAATCAACTCAAAGAAAGCACAAGCATACTAATACTTATTAATCCAAGAAAGAATCTAAACACTATGGTTGAAACAAACTTTTCAAAATTTCATGATGACACGGTTATGAGAATGAAATGAGACGATCCTTGGTAAACTTGCGCCGTTCTGCTATTCCCGTGAAGAAAAAGCACGTGAAATGACAAACTTGCGAAAATCCAAACTCACCTGATATTTTCGAGTTCAGAAAGTACGGATCCGGCTGCCAGAGGTTGTCGAAAAACTCGGGCGGAAGTATAACGTGATCGTCGCCATCCTCGAAGATGTCGTCATGCAAGTCCAGCCGCGACTCGACCCACTTCTGGTGCACGAACATATCTACTCTGCAAGGGAAGGCACATCGTTTTTGGTCGCCGTCGTCGTCATCGTTGCCGTTGTTGTTTTGCATGGATGAAAATTGAGAATTCTTTGTTAAATGATAGGAATTATATCTGATTCGGCAGTGGTACAGTTTGGAGCACGAAAGCGGAAATTGAACAAAGTGGATGCCAATTAGGGGAAGCGTTCGTTCGTCAAGCAGTACCTGAAATCCATGTCCTCCACGTTGATCGAGTTGATGTCGACGACGAATATGCTGAATTCTACCACTACGGGGGTGCCTTTTTTCGAGGGTGGTCTTACCTCTGGAAATGCAAGAGCAAATGGAGATTCGTTAGTTGGATTGAAACGTATCAAAATTAATTAATGCTGTTGAACTTGTAGAGTATATGATTTGCACATTGTGTTATGAAAATGTATCAATTTGATCTGGAGCCCAATAAACTGGAAATTTAAATTTTTATGTCTTCTTAGTTGAATGGTTATTGTTATCAATATGATTATTTTTGTTTTTGTGTAGCATTTGCATTTTGGTTAATTTTGTAAATCGTTTGTCAATACTCCTCACAAACTCAACCATTCCCAGCTTAGCACAGATAAGCAAGGTAGTAAAGCCTATTTTACTGCTGTAGGATTAGATGCAAAATTAAGCTTCCTGAACAATTCACAGTTTTTTTTACAAAATGATCAAAAATGTGAGTGTTACAAATATGCGATCATATAGGCAGACGGCTGCCCTAGACTAACTCATCTATGGTCGCAAAATGCTATAAATTTCTCATGAATTGATTTTCATTTTCCCGAATCGTACACTTGAGGCACGTTTTAAAGGTGGTATTATCCATGTTGTGATTTTTCTATGTTTAATTGCTCCTTCCTGCATTTTTGAAGTATAACCCGCGGTGGTCAACCATACTCATTATCATTGAATACATATCAAAAACAGCTGTTTGATAATTAATTACATCTTATTACTTCCCATCAATTTTCTAATAAAAATGAGCATAAAGTATCATTCGTAGAAATCGCGAAAATCTTGATGTGGCAAACTCACCGGCACTAGTTGGAAAACAGTCGGCAAAAAGTTTTTGATGTGAATTATTAAATCGTGGTAAATGCCGCCAACATCGGTTAGGGAAAAGGAGCCAACTAGCATTTTTGTTGTTTCCGTTGCCGCAGTGCTCTCCTGTCTGTTTATAAACGCGATAATGACTGTGATGGGCAGAGCAACCGTTCAACAGCTGTTATTTGTGCTGATTAATGTATATATGTCAATTAATTAGTGGATTCGGTTCACGCGATTTTTGCACGAGCTTTTGTACGGATGGCACAGCACTGACGAAGTGACCTTCGTGCAATTGTTCCGGCTGCAATTTTGTGGAAATTCACGATGATGATTGTGAATAAATCATGACATGATACTGTTGCACCGGAATTTTCACGGAAACTTTAACCATTGGACACTAATTTACCTTATTTTCGGTAAACGCTAGTACCCTTTGATGAATGTCACCCCGTCATGGCCCATAACTCAATTCCAACTTGACCCGAAAGAAGCATTTGCCACCCACTCAACGAGCCCGTTTAGCTCTCATTAGCATTTAGGACCATCATGTGAGAAGTGAAGGCAACTTCACAACGACACAGAAGGTAGACAAAATCACGCTGGTCACGCCAAAGGTTTCTCACAATGTAGCCACTTGAGTTACTGAATTATTACTGCTCACGGGGTGACTTTGTTTCCAAGAAATTGTGTTACTCAATCGAATGATGCATTGCGGGTATCATTTACCCTTTCCTGTGCTGGGCCCTAGCGCTGTCTTTCCTTTTGAGTTCCTACTTGTCCAACGATGAATCCGCTTCAGAAACAGTTCTCAAAACTGGATACAATGCCAAGTATTCGGCGGCTATAATACAACCCGCAATGCTTCTGAAAATGGATTTGCTCGTGCAATTGCATTATGAAAAAATAACGGTTCAGACTCTAATTTCTTATTATCCTAATTTAAAATTATGGCAAATTATGAAAAATTTGAAATCTAAGATAAAACTTCTCCACCTTCTTTTTCTTTCATGGCTCTACATTCCAAAACTTTGGTCTGTTTTCAACTAAGTTTTATATCAGCGTTTTCACAGTTATTCAATAAAAACTTTTCTAGGGAAACAATGAATATTGAATACACTATGTGCAGGGAATCGAGAATAATTCGAAATCAAACCTATCTAGACTCTATAGTGCTATAGTGCCCGGTTACGGGGAGCGGAAAGACCACGTCTCAAATAATCGAGAATATTTTTAAAAACCCGACTTAATCCACCTACAGTGAACGCAACCCTTCTTACACTTTTGAATGGTTGTGTGTGCCCAGTGCATATTACAATTTCTATGCATATGACCTTCAATTGAATGTAAAATAACTGATATTATCATGCTTTTAACGATTTCAAAATAAAAAAAAGGGATATTTCTGGAAGTTTAACAATTTTTAAAAAATACAAAAAGACTGCAGATTTGATTTGCCGCCTTAAATGGCAATATTACAGCTTCTGTTTAAACCCAAAAGAGTTCAAATCGGGTCATAGACGGCTGAGATATTGGTGTGACAATTCTTCATTAGTAGTCTGAAAATATGTCTCATATTCGTATTTCACAGATATCTCTGAAACCGAATTTCCAATTGCAGAAAAAAATGAATGGGTCCAATGACAAAAACATAGCTTTCGTTTAAAGATAAAATCGCACAAATCGGTCCAAGGACGACTGAGATCTTGATGGGACATATTTTACCAATGTGTGAAGTTGACACGTCTAATGCTTTATGTTCGTATTTCAGAGATATCTCCGGAACCCAATGACTAATTGCAAAAACAAAATACAATAGGTTCAATGGCAAAGTCATAGCTTTCGTTTAAAGATAAAATCATGCAAATTGGTTTACAGACGGCTGAGATATTTATGTGACATTATTTTGTTAGTTTTCTAAAAATACACTTCATGTTCGTATTTCTCACATATCTCTGGAACCAAATGTCCGATTGCAAAAAAAATTGAAATTGTACAATGACAAAGTCATAGCTTTCGTTTAGTGTTAAAATCGTGCAAATCGGTCCACGGACGGCTGAGATCTTGATGTGAGATTTTTGTAACGCACACACAGACGCACACACGCACACACGCACACACACACACACATACATACATGTGCTCAGTTCGTCGAGCTGAGTTGATTGGTATATACGACTTGGGTCTCTGAGCCTCGGATAAAAAGTCGGTTTTTCAAGCGATCTTTATACCCTTCTTAGGGTGTAAGAAGGGTAAAAAGGGATATTTCTGAAAATTTAACAATTTTTAAATAATACAAAAAGGCTGCAGATTTGATTTGCCGCCTTAAATGGCAATATTACAGCTTCTGTTTAAGCCCAAAAGAGTTCAAATCGGGTCATAGACGGCTGAGATATTGGTGTGACAATTCTTCATTAGTAGTCTGAAAATATGTCTCATATTCGTATTTCACAGATATCTCTGAAACCGAATTTCCGATTGCAGAAAAAAATTAATGGGTCCAATGACAAAAACATAGCTTTCGTTTAAAGATAAAATCGCACAAATCGGTCCAAGGACGACTGAGATCTTGATGGGACATATTTTACCAATGTGTGAAGTTGACACGTCTAATGATTCATGTTCGTATTTCAGAGATATCTCCGGAACCCAATGACTAATTGCAAAAACAAAATACAATGGGTTCAATGGCAAAGTCATAGCTTTCGTTTAAAGATAAAATCATGCAAATTGGTTTACAGACGGCTGAGATATTTATGTGACATTATTTTGTTAGTTTTCTAAAAATACACTTCATGTTCGTATTTCTCACATATCTCTGGAACCAAATGTCCGATTGCAAAAAAAATTGAACTTGTACAATGACAAAGTCATAGCTTTCGTTTAGTGTTAAAATCGTGCAAATCGGTCCACGGACGGCTGAGATCTTGATGTGAGATTTTTGTAACGCACACACATACGCACACACGCACACACGCACACACACATACATACATGTGCTCAGTTCGTCGAGCTGAGTTGATTGGTATAAACGACTTGGGTCTCCGAGCCTCGGATGAAAAGTCGGTTTTTCAAGCGATCTTTATACCCTTCTTAGGGTGTAAGAAGGGTAAAACAACAGAAAATCATTCGATTGCATGGGAAAAAGTGCAACGATTGAATAGCCCATGCTGGCGATTAGATTTGGTGGAATAGCCCTGTTGGCATGGACCAACAGGAAATAAGATATTCCAAGTTTCTTAATATGTTGTATATTAAAAACTTTCTGTAAATAACAAAGTTCATTAGATAAGCATCAGCTACAAATTGTTTCCACTTACGTTTAGTATTCTTATTCCCTTCGTTTTTCCTAGTTTTGTTTTATTATTAGTGTAATTCTAAACCTGCAATTGCATCGCATTAGGATTTGATGATAGGACTGTGAATTCTTATTGGAATTACCGTTATTTAAGGTTTGTGACTAGTGATCACGCACTACAGCTATGAATCTTAGCTAGCTTCCAGCAGTGATTATCCAGCTGACCTCACCTACCAATTACATGCTTTAATTGAGTTTCATACAGATTCAAATCTGGCTTACCGTGGATAGAAAGCTGAACTTTATATATTCAGGCACCTAACGGGCTACCGTATGCTACAGTAGATTGGTTGAAGGTTATCTATCCCAACATTAGGAAATTAGTTTTTGTTATAAATTCACTTTGTATTCCATCTTACCCTATTGAAATTCAAGAAACCTATATCTAAGCTAGTCGCACAATATTTCATATAGTATCTAAAAGTATCCGTTTTATAATAATTTGTAATTCACAATCATAACAATAGTTCGCATGTACATATTAACAGTTTTGAGTCGCCTTCGATTTGTTTTTGTGGTAAAGAGCTGATTGTCAAATTGTTCTTCCGAGAGCTGGTTGCAGCTAGGGCTTCCATTTTTCCCGGGAATCAACTTCCCGGGAAACGGGAAATGAAATAATTATTTCCCGGGATTTCCCGGGATCCCGGGAAATAAAAAAATTCTCGAAACTAAATTCAAAATCGTAGTTTAAATTTTGTCGTAAAATATGATTTCGAAAATATACATTCTACATCAGTGATTCTTGCTATTTTGTCCTCAAATGATGAAAAAGTAGTTGAAAGCCTGAGAAAGTTTTTGTTCAGTTTGAAAAGCGTTAACTCCTTCTACAAAACGTTCGCCATGTCATAGGTATCAGCATCTGCTCTGGCTCAAAAGTAAGATCTGCAGTGTCTTCGAATGTATTTAAAGCAGATGAATGAAATATTTGAAATGAGAATTCTTCCTTTGCTTGAAATGCCGAACAGCACCTGAAACGCATCAAATTGCAAAAGTTTTGCGAGTATTTGTTGTAAGACAGTTGTAATGATCGCATACTAAAAACCTTAAATCTGTTTTTCCATCAAGATCTGTTAGCCCACCAATATTATAAAATATTCAATGAAAAAATGAAATTTTTCAGAAATATCCCAAAATACAAACGAGTCTTTGGAATATGAATCTGTTCGGGAATTGACTCAAAAAGGATTGAAGCTCTTAAAATACCATTGACAATAATAGGACAAACTTGCCAAAGCTGTCACTGCAATTGCCTGAATATCTGCGAACATTAGTAGCTCTGCTGTTTCACCACAGACACTAAATTTTTAATTCGACTTCACAACGCTTACCGACGTTTGGACCTACTGAATTAACCAACGATATATATAAACTGGTTCTTTGTCTCCCTTCAACACGTGTTGGAATGCACCGTATGATTCTGTAGCATTTTCAGTATGACTTAAATTCATAAACTTCAAAAGGAAAACAAATAGTGAGACGATGCTAGTAAAAAAATGTAATTGATACCCCAAAAACCGTTATCATCAAATTAAAAAAAAAGACTATTATTACAAAATATTTTAAGTATTTTCATTTCCCGGGGAATTCGGGAAACTGATACACAAATCCCGGGAATCGGGAATCCCGGGAAATATGATTTCCCGGGAAATCGTTTCCGGGAATGGAAGCCCTAGTTGCAGCTGCATGACATATATTGATTGACAGATATACCTACACCGTATTATTCGGCGCGCCGACCAAGGGGTCGTTACAAGCCCTCCGTCTATAACTTTCATAACATCAGAACTCGCATATTGGAAAAACTACAACAGTCCGAAAATCCGTTATATTGAAACCAATTAAAATGAATCCAGCATGATTTTTTTTGGGAAAATAATAGTGGGGATAAAAACTCTCATTGAGGTCATTTTTTAAGTCCAATGAATCTTATGCTGGTCCTCCGGAAGATCCGGAACCAACGGAACACCACCGACCGCGCGATGTTTCTTATAACATTTCTAAAAATCTTGGCAAAGTAAAACAAATTCTTAATCCATATATGATTCCATGCGACCCTATTAGTAAAGAAAAAAAATTGATTTGTGGTTCTTCCACTTAGCGGCGCTAGTGTATATGAATTATCGTTTTGTTTCGATATCTCGGGATCGGTAGGATTAAGAAAGTTGCCGTCTACTACAAAGTTGTTCGGGGATTTTAAACCATTCATTTGTTTAGTTTACATCTTAACAGATAACACTGAATCAACAATTTGACGCCACAATGCCCTGCCCATCGTACCCTTTCGGCTTTAGCTACCTTTTGGATACTGGGTTCGCCGTAGAGCTGAACGAGCTAGTGGTTCATTCTTCGCCGCCAAACACCGTCTTCTTGCACACTGCCAAAGATGGTCCTAAGTACCCGTCTCTCGAATACTCCGAGTGCTTGCAAGTCCTCCTCGAGCATTGCCCATGTTTCATGTCCGTAGAGGACTATCGGTCTTATCAGCGTCTTTTACATGACACATTTGGTGCGGTGGTGAATCTTTTTGGGCGGCAGTTTCTTCTGGAGCCCGTAGAAGGCCCGACTTCCACAGAAGATGCGCCTTCGTATTTCACGATTTACATTATTATCAGCCGTTAGCAAGGATCCAAGGTAGACGAATTCCTCGACCACCTCGAAAGTATCCCCGTCTACCGCAACACTGCTTCCCAGGCGGGCCCTGTCGCGCTCGGTTCCGCCCACAAGCATATACTTTGTCTTCGATGCATTCACGACCAGTCCAACTTTTGTTGCTTCACGTTTCAGGCGGGTGTATATTTCTGCCATTTTTGCAAATGTTCGGCCCACAATGTCCATGTCATCCGCGAAACAAATAAATTGACTGGATCTGTTGAAAGTTGTACCCCAGCTGTTACACCCGGCTCTCCGCATGACACCTTCTAGCGCAATGTTGAACAACAGGCACGAAAGTCCATCACCTTGTCTTAGTCCCCGGCGCGATTCGAACAAACTGGAGTGTTCGCCCGAAATCTTCACACAGTTTTGCACACCATCCACCGTTGCTTTGATCAAGCTGTTCTCGTCTATAATTTTCCACAACTCTACCCGGTGTATACTGTCGTATGCCGCCTTGAAATCAAGGAACAGATGGTGCGTTGGGACCTGGTATTCACGGCATTTTTTGACGGATTTGCCGTACAGTAAAGACCTGGTCGGTTGTCGAGCGGCCGTGATCGCTCGAAAGTTCTCGCACTCCAGCTTGTCGCCTTTCTTGTAGATGGGGCATATAACCCCTTCCTTCCACTCCTCCGGTAGCTATTCAGTTTCTCAGATTGTGACTATCAGGCAAGTGGCCAGCGGAAAAGCCCATCATGATGAGCTCAGCTCCGATACCATCCTTTTATTATTTATTACCAGACTTAGGCCGGGGTGGCACATAAAAGTCTTCTCCATTCAGCTCGGTCCATGGCTGCACTTCGCCAACCACGCAGTCTGCGGAGGGTCCGCAAATCGTCCTCCACCTGATCGATCCACTTTGCCGCTGTGCACCTCGGCTTCTGGTTCCCGTCGGATGGTTGTCGAGTACCATCTTCACCGGATTACTGTCCGACATTCTGGCTACTTGCCCGGCCCACCGCAGTCTTCTGATTTTCGCGGTGGATGGTGGATGGATGGTTCTCCTAACAGCTGATTCAACCCGTGGTTCATTCGCCTCCTCCACGTACCGTCCGCCATCTGCACCCCACCATAGATGATACGCAACACTTTCCTCTCGAAAACTCCAAGAGCGCGTTGATCCTCCACGAGTTTTGTCCAGGTCGCGTGTCCGTACAGAACTACCGGACTGATGAGCGTTTTGTAGATAGTCGGTTTGGTACGGCGGTGAACTCCATTCGATCGGAGCGTCTTGCGGAGTCCAAAGTGCGTATGATTTCCAGCCACTATGCGTCTTCGAATTTCTCTGCTGGTATCGTTATCGGCGGTCACCAGTGAGCCCAAGTACACAAATTCTTCAACCACCTCGATTTCGTCACCACCGATAGAAACTCATGGTGGGTGGCTTACATCGACCTCTCTTGAGCCTATTTCTATTATGTACTTCGTCTTCGTGTTGATGACTAGTCCAATCCGTTTAGATTCGCTTTTCAGTCTGATGTAGGCTTCCTCCATCCCCTCAATGTTACATACCATGATGTAAATGTTGTCGGCGAAACCAAATAACTGGACGGACTTCGTGAAAATCGTACCACTCGTGACAATCCCTGCCCTTCGTATTACTCCCTCCAAAGCGATGTTGAATAGCAGACATGAAAGACCATCACCTTGCCGTAACCCTCTACACGTTTCGAAGGGACTCGAGAATGCCCCTGAAACTCGAACTACGCACATTACCCGATCCATCGTCGCCTTGATCAACCGTATCAGTTTATCCGGAAATCCGTTTTCGTGCATTAGCTGCCACAGCTGGCCCCGATCGATTGTATCATATTGTATATTGTATATATATAATTCAAAACGAAGAAATAAATAAATAAATATGCGGCTTTGAAGTCGATAAATAGATGATGTGTGGGCGCGTTGTATTTGCGGCATTTCTGCAATACCTGACGTATGGCGAACACCTGGTCTGTGGTAGAGCGTTCACCCATAAATCCCGCCTGGTACTGCCCCACGAACTCTCTTGCAATTGGTGTGAGTCGGCGGCATAAAATTTGGGAGAGTACCTTGTAGGCGGTCTCGATCTTCCTGTTGGCGCTTTTTCTTCCGGAAAATCGAGTTTTGTCTGTTCTGCGCCCGTTTGTATCGTGCCTCGTTCGCCCTCGTGCGGTGTTGCAGCAATCTCTTCCATGCTGCATTCTTCTCCTCAACTAACTGCTCACATTCGCCGTCATACCAGTCGTATCTCTGACCGGAGCCACCGTGCCTAGTGCAGCGGTTGCGATGTTTCCAATGGCGGATCGAATATCTCTCCAGCCATCTTCAAGAGATGCTGCGCCTAGCTGCTCTTCCGTTGGGAGTGCCACTTCCAGCTGCTGCGCGTAGTCTTGGGCTAGTCTACCCACGGTGCCCCGGTAGACCGTTATTATAAAATAAAAATGTCCATCAAAACCAAGTACAGAGCTCGATTCCTGTGGTAATTCTGCACCTCTGGACCAATTTTTAAAAAAATCCCTAGGAGGAATCTCGAGAAATCTTGATTTGAAGTTTTTAGTTAAGAAATTTCAAAAGAATCCATATAAGAATCTAAAAATATCACCAAAAACCCCGATTAATCCACCTAGATAGATGTCCTTCAATTCTTCTTGTGCCTGCCGGGTTGGAAGTAACCACCAGCTGGCAGAGTTGCTGTCCGGTATTCTTGAAATATGCCCTGCCCATCGTACCCTTCCAGCTTTAGCTATCTTCTGGGTACTTGGTTCGCCGTAGAGCTGGGCGAGCTCTTGTTTCATCCTTCGCCGCCACACACCATTCTCTTGCACAACGCCAAAGATGGCCCTAAGCACACGTTGCCGTTATTAGAACCATAAATATTTACTACTGACTTAGCTTACAAAACTGACTTAAGTATGTTTTTGTATGGCTAACTTGCTCGAGTTTAGTATAAGTGTTGCTTTCCATGTTTAATAGAATGAAAGGTAAATATTAATTTTAATTTAGTGATTATGTTCATAATGGAGAGAAGTAAGACTAGAGTTCGTGTAGAATAATAGTAGTTAGAAGCTGTTATACTCGATCACAGCACTTATTAACCGATCTTTGCTGCCAAATCTCGTCAAAGTTCTAATCAACGGACTAGATGTTTGATATGTAATTCAAGACTTATTCCGGTACCTCTGCAGAACTCTGAAACATGATAATTCAAGATATGGAACTTTGACGTGCATGAAAGCTGCGGCTTTTTCCAGCTGCTGCAAAGCCATCAATTGCTTCCTCAAAACCATGCTCGAGTTTCAACGAGATGTATCTTGCGTACACTTTTTTGAAATCATTCAGAACCTGCTGGTTGAAATATTAATTAGAAAATTGTTAATGTTTAAGCAGAGTAACTTACCGTGACGTAATCTGAAAGATCGGGATTCTAGTGAACTCTATGCAATTTGTTGATGCCTCATCTGTACTTGGTTCACCCATAAATTTACTTAACATTACATTAACACTTCTCGAACAACTTTAAAATCGTGTTAACAATTGCGAACTAGATGTGTAGTGACGGAAATAAGCAATGGTTCATTTTGTTTCTTTATTAAAGTGTTTTTAAAAGTTCAAAAATTGAATATTTTATTTTCGTCGTAACCGAAAACTTAAAAGAATATGCACAAAGCTTGTATTTTTTTTCTTTCTCTTGTGCATTTTTCCTGATGTTTTCCTTGGTTCTCGAGATCTCATTCTATATGCCGAGCTCACTCTTGAAAATCGTAACTTTCCCTTACCGCCATCTTGGAGTCATTGCCATCCGATGATCCTTTTGCGGGGAAATCTCAGAATTTGATAAAGCTCCGTCAATTCAATTGTTACAGCATCTGACGAAGATCTAACCTGTTATATAATGCTAAACAACTACACTACGTTAAACAAATTTTTAAGCTGTTGGTTTTTTCATCAATTTCTTCCGTAAACCGTACTCCAATCTTTACTGCTAATTCTTGAATACATTTGTAAATACAATACAAAATACAAACTTAAATCTGAATGGCATTAACAAATAATCTACAGCCTGCACGTGAATTCATGAATGGTTCTAAACGAGAGGTAGCATTATTGAAGGTAGACGGCTTCAAGCCATACAAAAAACATACCTATGTCAGTTTGGTGAGCTTAATCATTTGTAAAGATTTATAATAGTATAATTTATAATGAATAAAAAAAATCAAGATTTCTCGAGATTCCTCCTAGCGATTTTTTTAAAAATTGGTCCAGAGGTGCAGAATTACCATAGGAATCGAGCCCTGTTCTTAGTTTTGATGGACATTTTTATTTTATAATAACGGTCTACCGGCGCACCGTGACCGTCTTGTAGCCGCCCAATGTCTACCCAGACAACCACACATCGCATAAGAATGCACGATCAAAATCGTTTACCGATCCAAGTTTCATCAGATTCGCATTGTTGTGCAAAGCTCATCAGTTTATTTATAAATTTTCCCGCACAGTAGGCTATTTTACGAGTTTATTCCAGCTTCATTTGTTGACATCGCATATTCCTGCAATCAAACTCACATGAAATCGGATTATCTGTCAAACAGAGTTTGTTATCACAAACTACATCGCAATGCATAACGAACAAACTCGCATAAAAATCGTGCACATCGCATACACTTCCGTGCAACGTCGGATAAGAAATACACTTATATCGCCTCCACTTTTGTACGTAAAAAGTGTTTTCGCGACTGGTAAGCGATGAAATTTGTGCGCATAGGCATCGCATTACAGAAAAACAATTCTATTATGCATGCATTCTGGTTGTCTGGGTAGCCTTATACCATCCTTACCAGCTGCTTTATTGGTCTTCAGCTGTTGGATGGCATCCTTCACTTCCCTCCAGGTGGGGGCTGGTTGGCTTCCATCGTTCGTAGTCATCTCCTCCCCTGCCTTGATTTTCTATACCTGTACTCTCAGCGCCATTTAAATGTTCCTTGTAGTGCTGCTTCAACTTTTCACCACACGTTCATCCATCAAAATGCTCCCATACTTATCCCTGCACATTTCAGCTCACGACACGAAGTCTTTGCGGGACGCGTTGAGCTTCTGATAGAACTTGCGTGTTTCTTGAGAACGGCGCAGCTATTGCATCTCTTCGCACTTGGCTTCGCACTTCGCACTTCATCTCCACAATCTGTCTGGAGTTCTGCACTCTTCGTCGAACCAATCGTTCCATCAACTTCGTCCCACATACCCGACGTTGTTTTCCGCTGCTATCGGGTCGATCGGCAATGACAAGACCACCAGCTAAGGGTTGCGTACTCAACTGTATTACTCGCTGGGACTCCCTTTGAGCTCCGCTACCAGCTGTGGCCCTCTTTACACTGTTTTAGGGTCGGCTCGGATACCGATCGGGAATGCATAAGACACTTGAATTCTCTTTAAACAATATTTATTCGAAGCTCCGTGTGTACTTACAACTTTTGTGTGAGTGTGGGTGTGTATATCTGTGCCGGCCGGCGAAGGGATCTGAGCTGCTACGGGGCGAAGCGACGGTGCGACGGTACGATAGATTCGTAAGACCAACGATGGGGTGGTAGCTCGGTGGGGAAGCGATACGGCTTGCGTAGCGAAGCCGTTCCTGGTTGCTCGGTGGGGACGCGATACGGCGTGCGTAGCGAAACCGTTCCTGCAATCTTCGGATTCGGAGGCCACGAGGTTGCTCGCCGGAGAGAGGCGACGCCTGTCGCCGAAAGCTCTCTTGCTTCTCAACGCCGTTGCAGTAGAGCGATGATGGTGATGAGGACGAAAACGTATCCTTGCGGGTTTTTTTTTCTTCCTAAACAATGGAGGGGGAATCTGCTCAACAGATATCCTGGGTTGACCAGGAAGTGCTGGGTTAGGGGCCACCTCCAATGAGGGAGGCAGGACTGCATCCCCGACCAGCTAAACCGTTTCCATTGCCGCCAAGCCCATCGTCCCTTCGGTACAACCAGAAAGTAATGCTTCAAAGGGGGGCCAGTGCATAACGAACCCTCGAGGTTAGCTGCGTGTCCTTGCAGCATCGAACATCGTGACTCGCTTTTTTAGAAGAGCACCATGGTGTCGTGCCAGCGCATTGCCGGCTTTCCAGGTGGCCTTACCACGCCCTATGTCCTCGGAAGGTGGGCAGGGTCGACTTCGCGCCTGCTTCCCTCTGCACGACTGGTATCAAGAATGATGATGCCGCGTGCACCCCAAATTGACCTTTCTGCGATAGGGCCTATTCGCCAGCACACAGAGGGACTTGCCGACGCGGTGCCTACGCCTGCCCCAGCCTTGACGAGGACCCCTTTCCGTCCTCGGGCTCGGAACCCGCCCGGTTGACCGACGCCGCGAAAGCGACGATATCATCTTGTTCTTCACGCGACCATTTGTTCGATAAAAGGATCGAATTCGATCACAGGGCACCGGTATGACCCATGAAGCCGACTCCGAACCCTTGGACCACCTCTTATTTGCGCGTGAACTAGCCATTCCTCGAGTCCACGCGCCACCTTCTGTGTAGCTCCGAGACGATTTGGACGATAGCCGATAAAACGGCGTTCCAGCCAACTTCATCTTTACACATCCTCCGGACTAGGTTGTCCGGGGTAGTGTCCAGACCACATGTGGCAAGCATGTGGTCACGCATTGTGCGAAAGCGCGGGCACACGAACAACACGTGTTCCGCCGTTTCCTCTAAACCTACGCACATCGGACACTCGGGCGAGGCCGAGTGTCCGAACCGGTGTAGGTACTGTCTGAAGCAACCATGGCCTGTAAGGACCTGGGTCAGGTGGAAAGTGATTTCCCCATGGCGCCTCTTGACCCACGTACCTATCTCCGGTATCAACCTATGTGTCCATCTACCCTTAGTGGAACTGTCCCACGCACGCTGCCATTTGACCATTGAGGCCAACCTGACAGTCCTACGGATGCCTCTCGTGCCGCGCATTTCGAAGCACTCTATGTCTTCACCGATAACTATGTCGATAGGCATCATACCGGTGATGACGCAAAGTGCATCGTGCGACACGGTACGGTACGCGCTCGCAACTCTTAGGCACATGAGCCTATACGTACTTTCTAACTTCGTTCTGTAGCAGTTAATACGCAGGGCCGTGCCCCAAGCTGGCCCCCATACCTCAGTATGGACAGAGCAACGCTAGCCAGAAGCTTGCGCTTGCTGGCATAAACCGCAGAGCTATTGGACATCATCCGGGACAATGCCGCTATAGCTGTGGAGGCACGCTTGCAGGCGTAATTGACGTGGCTACCAAAGGTGAGCTTATCGTCGATCATTACCCCCAAGAGTTTGATGGAGCGTTCAGAGGTGACCGTGCAGTTGCCTGCCCTTATCACCGCTTGTTGCTCCGACTTTCGGTTGTTAACAACAACCACCTCAGTCTTGTGGTGAGCCAGTTCTAACTTCCTGGAACTCATCCACTCCTCCACAATTGCGATCGAGTGGGCTGCAGTCAATTCCACCTCTTCGATCGATTCGCCGTAGACCTCCAGCGTAATATCGTCAGCAAAGCCGACGATTGCCACGCCCACCGGGAACTTCAACCTCAAGACACCGTCGTACATGACGTTCCATAACACCGGACCCAGTATGGAACCTTGCGGAACCCCTGAGGTTATGTCAACGCACTTTCGACCCGCCTCCGTGTCGTATATACCAGTACTCGATTCTGGAAGTAGCTTCCGAGAATCTTGTACAGGTACTGGGAATTCCAAGACGCAGGAGCGCATCTGCATTAGCTGCTCAACTGGCATTATTGAAAGCATTCCCCACGTCCAGAGTCACTACTGCACAATAGCGAACTTCCCTCCACTTACGCTGGATAGCTATCTCCGCGGATTTGGCAACCGACAAGATAGCGTCTACGGTCGACTTACCCTTTCGGAAGCCAAACTGGTTACTCGATAGACCATCCGCACCCTCCGTGCGTATCAACAACCTGTTGAGGATGATCTTCTCGAGCACCTTCCCCGCCGTGTCAAGCAGGCATATTGGTCTATATGCCGACGGATCCCCCTGGTGGTTTTCCCGCTTTTGGCAATAGGACCAAGCTCTGCCTTTTCCATGCTTCAGGGAAGACTCCCTCGTCCAGGCATCTCTGCATAACAGATCTGAACATCTCGGGAGCCTCGGCAATGGCCGCTTTGATGGCCAGGCTCGGAATACCATCCGGTCCTGGCGCCTTACCTACACTAAGGGACTGTGCAATCCCCGCAAGTTCCGCCACCGTTACTCTTCCCTCGTCGGCCACCCTGGCGGGTTGGGAAAACTGTTATGAGTAATCCTCAGTCCTTTCGTGATCCCTTGTCCTTCTATTGCGTTTTCCGAACAAGTCTCTATAACCCGTGTCTACACACGTGTGTTGGGATAGGTTTTGGTATCAAATACCAATGGGTCCTGGCCAGATTATAAGGAAATCAGGGAATAGGGGGTCCTTTTAGATTAGGTTACCAAGTTTTACATCACTTTCTGGTTATCGTACCTGATTCCTCGGTAATAATTGTCAAAAGACTCTTCCACTAAACGCTATAATATATAGCACACTTTGCCAACTTAAAGCACTTTTACAAAAAAGCTCTGACGTCTCTATGACTCGGTGATCAAAGTGGAAAAGGATTGGTACCTCTATATGAATTATTAACTGACACCCTCGTTCCCCTTTTCCTTCACATGATCCCATTTGTCTCCCAATTATTGCATTTTTATAATTTCCCTTCAGCACACAGATCTAGATTTGTGGGTGTTGTTAAGTGTATGTGAAGTGTAGGTACATATTCAAATCGACCGTTCGTTTTGTAGGTTTGCTTTTAAAAGTGCTTATTTATTTTTGTTTTGTGGAAAGTTCTTAATAGTTTATGGAAATTTTGTTTTATTTGTGGAAATTTTATAATTATTTATTGCTCACGCCCTGATTTTTTTATTGGCAATTTCCTAATTGTTTATGGAAAATTTCTAACTTTAAATGGAAATTTTATTTAGCTGCCAAGCATTAATCATCCGTTTTACAATGATTTTTAATTCCTATTGGATCAACTTCCGAACATTCATACCGAACAGCAATATGGTATTGAGCAGCTTGTTCGTTCGGCTGAGTTTTAGCTTCACTCTCTTACTGCTAGGGCTTCTCTCTTAGGGTAAAAGTACCTTAACTGTAACAACTGGTAGTGCAGCCTGGGCACTGTTGTCCTTTTGACGTCAGCTAGAGTGAGAAGATACGACCCGAGCGTCTGTCTACCAGGATGTGCTACTTAAACAGCGTCTGCCTGGTATCCAGCGGCTGATAAACTTAACGCTGCATCGTGTCAACTATACCTAAGGTAGAAGCCCCACAAGCACGATGTAGGTAACGCGACCCCAGTAAGGTAGCTTACTGAAGCCTTTCAAATATCACGGAAAATGGAGAAAGAAGAAAAAGAGAACGATATTTTAGCCAACCGATCCTAAGGACTATGATTGGAAACTAGTACCTGGAATGTACGAATCTGGACGAGTGAGCCTTCTGGCTCGTGATTTGCAGAAAGTTGGAGTTGAGTAATTATTCATGCTTTGCATGATGCCAATCGAAGAACAACTCAATTTGACTAAATGATTGGTTCGGGCCTTTGGTACATTCGGGTCAATGGTCCATTTGGACAAATGCTCTATTCGGGCACATGATCCACTCGGGAAAATGGTCTTTCCGGGTGTTTGGTCATTTCGGGCATCTGGACTATTCGGGCGAATGGAATTCGGACGTTTGTCATTCGGGCGAATGGAATTCGGGTTTATGTCATTCGGGCGTTTGTGGTAGAACCTTCAGCAAACGATCCTTTCGGCCAAATGACCCTTTCGGCCAAACGACCCTTTCGGCCAAACGACCCTCTCGGCCAAATGACCCTTTCGGCCAAACGACCCTTTCGGCCAAATGACCCTTTCGGCCAAACGACCCTTTCGGCCAAACGACCCTCTCGGCCAAACGACGCTTTCGGTCAAATGACCGTTTTGGCCTAATGATCCTTTCGACCTAATGACGCTTTCGGCCAAATGACTCTTTCAACCAAATGACCCTTTAGGCAAAACACCTTTCGGCCAAACGACCCTTTCGGCCTAATGGTTTGTTCGGCCTAGTGGCATTCGGCCAAATGGCCTACGGCTGAATGGGTTTCGGTCAAACGACCCTTCCCCGACCAGATTCAGTCACAAATAAGTTGCTGCAACCAGTTTCACTTGACTTGTGTTGCTTGGGACGGGCGTCGTCTACATTGATCTTTATGTAGCTTCCGACGAAATCAACCACGTTATCACGATTGCGAAATAGGAAAGGCTTGACGATGTCGGTAATCTTTTGCGCTGGTTCCGTTGGTTGGTAATTTCCAGTCCACTGATTTTTTGGCATTTCTCAAGGAAGCCGTCTTGGTCCTTTGACATTCCTTTTATATAACAGTGTGCGTTGAAGACTGCGATTGTCGTATGCGGATGATATGAAGCTCTTCGCACCGATCCACAGTGGGGAAAAGCGACCCAAAAAGGTACCTATTTTTTGCTTCTACATGATGCGGCAGAGAAATACCCTTCCTTAATACAACCCAACAACAATTTCTGACATAATGAATCTACAACAGGATATACATTCATTTGTGGCTTAGTGCACAATAAACCGAATGGTTGTCAATCCCAGCAAATGTTAAGTAATCTCTTCTACTCTTGTACATCAGTCTATAAATGTTACCAAAGTGAACGCGCTACACTTTCAGAAACTTCCTAGCGTCTCAGACAAACCAAACGACCCTGGAGCCGACGTTCTGATACTCACGGCTGTTCGGCCACATTGAGAGTTGACGTAAAGTTAATGTCAACTTCTCTCCACGAACAGCCTAGATAGCCGTGTGGTGTCGGCAGCTGGTTATCTGGCTAAGAATAACATTACGGATTGCCTGTTCCAGTGGTAAAAGTCCACCATACAGGTGACCCCTAATTCTCGGTGTGATGCGGCTTTATGCTTACTGTGCCTACGAATGAATGGTTAGGGGGGTCTAATAAGAACCTAACCGCAAACGGAGCCTGTGAAGCACCAGGGCCCCCTTCACAGTATTTCAGCCCTCGCTGCGCTAACCGGAGATATGGCGTAGTTGACTCTTTACTTCTCCGAGATAATCGGCTACTCTTATTCAACCTCATCGTGAGGTTAAATAAGAGTAGGGTTATGAATATGTATTTTACTTAGTTTTCAACAAATTGTCACCTATATGGATTCGCATCATGCGTTTTTTACAATGTACTTTGTGTATGTTACCTATCCAGCTTTTTACGCTAGCCATAAATCAACTATGGTAATTCAAATTTGACACATGGTGTGTACAGATTTTATAGGGCAGTCATAGTAGCCCTAGAGACGTGCTAAAAAAGTTATATGTCAACATTTTTTGCATTGTTTTGGAATCCAAACAGATTCAGTAGAATTGTTTTCATTTTCTGATGTGTTGACGAATATTTAATACGTTTTTATTTTTAGGTGGTTATTGAGTCGAAGCTTTTTCTGCAGTTGAGCACTGAATATAATTCATTAGAAAAACATAACCTTTAGAATTGATATTTGAATATGCATTGATGAAGCCTATCTCGAGAATACGGATTGGAATCAAAGAGTGACTCAAAATTATGACATAATTGTTTGAAGCCTTATCTCAGAAATAAAAGATACGATTGAATAAAAGCATATATATATTCATAGTTTGGGGGGCCCTCCTTAGCCGTGCGGTAAGACGCGCGGCTACAAAGCAAGACCATGCTGAGGGTGGCTGGGTTCGATTCCCGGTGCCGGTCTAGGCAATTTTCGGATTGGATCTCGACTTCCATGGGCATAAAAGTATCATCGTGTTAGCCTCATAATATACGAATGCAAAAATGGTAAACTTGGCTAAGAAACCTCGCAGTTAATAACTGTGGAAGTGCTTAATGAACACTAAGCTGCGAGGCAGCTCTGTCCCAGTGTGGGGATGTAATGCCAATAAAAAGAAGAAGATGTTTCACCTTTTCTCACTCAGGTGAAACATATAGGATTCTTTATGCCCTGAACATTCTGTATATTGAACATACTTCATAATACGATCACACCCAACGAATTTCTAGACGGTCGGCAAATCTGTCCTTGGAAGTACAATTCAGTCTCCTAAAGTCTACTAAAAAATCACACAAGAGCGGCCGTCACACCATATGCCAATTATTTGGCCATATATAAACTTTTTGGAAAACCGTGCACAAGGATATTATATGCCCTCAACGATTTATAGTTAAAGTGGCAATTCATCGACATCAGAACTCGGCAGTACATGGTTTGTAAAGCTGGTACGGGAAAACAGATTTCTCGTCAAAAATCCCAAACATTTGAAACTTCGTGATTTCCTACATAAAGAGAATGAAGCTCCATATTGGCGGTCGACACATGGCACATAGGTTCATATTTAGTATCCAATAAGATATTAGAGGACTGCCCGACCAGTAGATAGTAACAGATTTATATCAGATCTTGTTATTCTGTTACAGTAGTTTTTCATAACAGCGGTTGTCGGTAACAGGGATGTCGAGACAATTTCCAATCCGAAAATTGCCTAGACCGGCACCGGGAATCGAACCCAGCCACCCTCAGCATGGTCTTGCTTTGTAGCCGCGCGTCTTACCGCACGGCTAAGGAGGGCCCCTTAATGATTATCCATAAAGTAGGCAATTAACTTTGTCCAGCTGGCTCAACTTTGAATGTAGGTTCGAGTTATACTGTAGGTGGTACCTTCGTTTTTTCCAATTCATATCTACCAAAAATGTAGGCAATTTTTTTTCGGTAGAAATAAACGTAACGCATTATGTTATAATCATGTTATGACGATCATGAAACTTTTTTTCCTCCATCTTTGGCAGAGAATTTATAACAAAATTATTGCAAGTTTTGTTATTTGTAACACATATTGATATAATTGTGATAAAATTTTGTTATGACTAACTGGTCGGGTGTTCTTGTTCTGTTTTGCATTTCCATCTAAAATATAAAAAGCATTAAATACAAATTAAATTATCATGAACAAATAGTAAATAGCTAATTGGATATCAAAACAATGCGAAAATTTTGACGTCTCAATTGTTCAGCAAGTTTTCTAGGTTGCTAGGATGGCAAATACCATAAAATCTGTACACGGCATGTGTCAAAATCAACTATGGTAATAATACGTGACTATAATAAAAAGCTGGATATGGATTCGCATTATGCGTTTTTCACAGTGTACTCTGTGTTTTCTTTCTTGACGTTCGGGCTCGGCTACTCTTGTTCAATCTCAACGTGAGGTTCAATAAGAATGGGGTTATGAATATGTGTTTTACTTAGTTTTCAACAAATTGCCACCTATATGGATTCGCATTATGCGATTTTTACAATGTACTTTGTGATTGTCACCTTTATGGATTCGCATTATGCGTTTTTCACAGTGCACTCTGTGTTTCGTCTTTGACGTTCGTCCATTGTTACGTCCTCTGTGTTTTTGTGACACCTCTCTTTAGTCCCTAGCTGAATGCGTCTACATAATTGGCTTTCCTATAAATGGTTCCATTCTCCTTTCCAACTTCACTTCCTCTTCCTTTCCCCTTTTCACTTCCTTTTCCGTCAGGTAAATGATGAGAAAGGCCAGTGAAGGCGATGGCACAAATCTCCCAAATTGAGGGGAACGTGCCTCCTGAGCCGACGTTCTGATACCTGATAGTGCACAATAAACGGAATGGTTGTCAATCCCAGCAAATGTTAAGTAATCTCTTCTACTCTTGTACATCAGTCTATAAATGTTACCAAAGTGAACGCGCTACACTTTCAGAAACTTCCTAGCGTCTCAGACAAACCAAACGACACCCCCCCACCCCCCTCAGGCAAGTATTATCGTAATTTAGACGGCGGAAAGTTTTTTTTATGGCAGGATACCAGGATGATACGGAGCGTGACAAATGTGGTCAAAACAGGATCTTCTGATACGAAATCCGGCCTGTTGCCGCCGGAGATGCGCATCAATCTTCTCTTGAATCCGGGCTAGGATCACATTGTTCAGAACTTTGAGAATGGTAGACATTAATATAATGCCTCCCCTGCTATCGCTTATAGTTAGGTCACCACTTCAGGCACCTTCACTAAGATACGACTAGGACTGTTGCGGTGTACCAGCTATAGAATCAGCTTTGAGCATGTTGGCGACATAGATAATAAATTATTTGATTACTCAACCATAGGCAAAAGATATTTTAGTTACTAGATACAGATTGTCGCTGTCGTCGCTGTCCGGAACATCTTTTGCTGGCGAGGATAGGGGAGCTAAATGTCAAAGAAAGAAAATCCATACGATTTGACAGGTATGTACCACACATGTTTCGGACAGCAGAACAAAGGGAACCGAAGCGACAATCTTTATCTAGTAACTAAAATATCTTTTCCATAGGCTGATTATGCAGAATTGATGGATTTTCCACTATGAATAGATCATTAATTGCTGTAATTGTTCAATGCAGTTGGTTGACGAGCTTGGCTTCATCAAGAAAAACATATTTATGTCTTACCTTTGACGTAGTCATCGGGTAAAACCACCCTCGGTTTTAATGTGTAGTTTTTTGCAGCTATCACTTCTTTCAGGAAGCTGAAACAAAGAGAAAAGAAAAGTTCGACTATTAGTGAAAGCAATTTTCTACAAGTTCTAAAATAATTATACCTTGAAGTTATCGCTTATATTGGGTGAACGAACATCCGTTGAATATAATTTCTATTGGTATAAAAGGGGAACGGGGTCTTTTTGGAGTAGCAATCAATTGTTTTACAAAAAATAATTTTGGCATTCATATTCATCCGTTTTCATTAATAATATGTACCTACGATATAGTGTTTATTCCATTTCCCCAAAGGTGCATTTGAAGTCGGCGAACGACAGGACTCATTAAGAGCATTTGAATATTAATTCGACAAGTTAGCTCTCACCAACTATTACCCACTCTCCCCTATTTATCCGCTTCGAGCTATCAGCGAAAGATTCAAATAAACTCTAAGGTTTATTTTTTTTGTTCCCCACTTTCGCACATGGTTTTAATTTCGATTGCATGACCGGTAGTCGTATGTACCTACACTTCAAAACACATCCACCCTCTCGGCTGCTTCCGCTCCACGCGAAATCATCTTCCACATTCTGAACCAGCCGGCAAGGTCCAATTTGATTCATGAGCTTTGAAGAGAGTGCGCGCCTTGTGTCTGGTTTGCTAAATAAAAACATATAAAGCATATTTATTTACATCAACAGAGCAACATTTTTTTGCCCCGGTGCGATGGTGGTTGGTCCGGACCGAATTGCTATATCTGCTGATATGTAGATTAGGGTGTCCCAAAAAAAATCGATGTTCGAAAAGTCATGGTGCTCAACCCTGAAATGAAAGATATACCTGTCTGGATAATTTTTGTAGAACAAACCGAATTTCTAAAAAATCGTTTAGAGGTCGCGCCAGATCGATTTTTGAAAAATGAGCTTTTTTCAAATATTGGGCCCTTTCACAATTTTTTTTCAGGGTCACCCATTCGTTTTATATTTTTTTATTTTTCTGTGGATCTTTGCCCATATTCTCCATGAATTAGTTTTTAGTATTATACGTGTTTACAGTCAGAAGAACTTTTTAAACAACGAAAAAATCACATTTTTTTGACTAATTTTTGAAGTTATTTCATCCTCACACAAAAAATATTTTTTTCTCGTTCAGAAAAACTTACATACTACGAAGAGCTATTTATAAGGAGTATTTTCATAAAAAATATCCAAGAAATGTTGTTCTGGGGCTGAGATATTGCAGTTTAAGTAAATAGTCAAAAAGTGTACAAATTCGGTAGTTTTTCTTTACATGTTATAATTTCATCAAGATTGCACCAATATTTTATTTTTAATTAAAAACAATTCAAAAGCGAATAAATGGGAATATTTTCTATGTAACATAGCTTTTATTTCCGATGGAGTTGGTTACCTGAATTACAGGATTTGGTCGGAGTATATGGATGGAGACAGTTATAAAATGATATCACATTCAACTATTAATATGTAGCAATATAGAAGTAATCAGGTTTACTATGATCTCTTTATAAGTTTTGGTTCAATCATAGGCTGCTTTTCACGGTATACAAAAACAAGGCAGGCTCAGCACGTATGTAAACATTCAGTTTGAACGTAAATATCTGTGGTCACTACTATCTTCGCACAAGCTGAACTGAAACGATGCTCTACGGTCTCAGCATGCTTACTTTTGTACTCTAACATGTGGCGATAAAATATGCGTCTCACTTGAAGTGTCATTTTTCCATTTTTACTTTACGTTTATTCCGTTTTTACTTTTCCAATATCTCAAGTGAACTCATGGAAAAGCTGTCGAACTGGTACGACGAAAAAAATGTTTGACTGTCATATGACATATCAAAAGCATCACGGTATACAGACAACAAGGTAGGCTTGTAAGAAAAGTGACACGTCAAGAGTGACGCATATTTTAATGCCACATGATAGAGTACAAAAGTAAGCATGCTGAGACCGTAGAGCATCGTCTCAGTTCAGCTTGTGCGAAAATAGTAGTGACAACACATGTTTACATTCAAACTGAATGTTTACATACGTGCTGAGCCTGCCTTGTTTTTTGTATACCGTGAAAAGCATCCTATGATTGAATCAAAACTAATAAAGAGATTATAGTAAACCTGATTATTTGTACATTGTTACATATTAACTGTTGGATGTGATATCATTTTATAACTGGCTCCATCCATATACTTCGGCCAAATTCTGTAATTCAGGTAAACAACTCCATCGGAAATAAAAGCTATGTTACCTAGAAAATATTCCCATTTATTTGCTTTTGAATTGTTTTTAATTCAAATTAAAATATTGGTGCAACTTGATGAAATTATAATATGTAAAGAAAAAGTACCGAATTTGTACACTTTTTGACTATTTACTAAAACTGCAATATCTCAGCCCCAGAACAACATTTCTTGGATATTTTTTTATGAAAATACTCCTTATAAATAGCTCTTCGTAGTTTGTAAGTTTTTCTGAACGAGAAAATTTTATTTTTTGTGTGAGGATGAAATAACTTCAAAAATTAGTCAAAAAATGTGCTTTTTTCGATGTTTAAAAAGTTCTTCTGACTGTAAACACGTATAATACTAAAAACTAATTCATGGAGAATATGGGAAAAGATCCACAGAAAAATAAAAAAATATAAAACGAATGGGTGACCCTGAAAAAAAATTGTGAAATGACCCAATACTTGATTTTTGACCTAAAAAAAGCTCATTTTTCAAAAATCGATCTAGCGCGACCTCTAAACGATTTTTTAGAAATTCGGTTAGTTCTACAAAAATTATCCAGACAGGTATATCTTTCATTTCAGGGTTGAGCACCATGACTTTTCAAACATCGATTTTTTTTGGGACACCCTAATGTAGATGCAATGGGAACTGGTTCATACATACATCAAACAATTCGTTTGAGTTTACCCGTCGATTGGAAGGAAATTCCTCGCATTTATACGATTCTGGAGAATGGTGGAGGATAGTGAGGTTGAGTGGAAGTGCTGTAAAGTGTTAAGCGGGTACATAGAACTAGATTTCGTTGGTCGATAATGCAATTTAGATTGATTGAAATTGTCACGACTGAACGTGACATTGAAAGTTGACTCTTTATCACTATTATTGCACTTCATCTATCAATTAGGTTGAGCTGTCCATCTAGCTTGGACTGCAGCACGTTGAACACGCTACTTTTAGTTGGGTAATTTCAGTGTGATTTAGCTCTAAGAGGACGTTTACTCGGATAATTCCCAACAATGATTTCTACCGTTCGATAGTTTAATTACATGACATGCTTTTACATGTCACGAAAAGCTGCTACACCAATTTATCCAGCACGATCTTCAAAAAATATTCAGCGTTGTTACGTACTGGATTTAGGAATTTTCGCGTATTTTTATCACGATTTCGGGGCTTCATGCTAAATTGGCGCGGTTTTAGGTGAAAATTTAATAAATAAAATGTTAGATCTATAAGGACGTTTATTTGAAAAATAGTTTAATGTTTATTTAGAGGGGCTTTATTTTCGTCAGCAAATGATGATATGATGATGATGACATTATTATTCGGATATTTTTAAGACCTTATTGCATTCTTTAAACACACAGATAGAAAAAGTTGTTGAAATTTCCACAAAAGTAATGCACATAAAGGGAATGCCAAAAAGAGCGTAAGTTTAAACGATATTATCACCTGAATGTATGCAATTTGTATTGCATTAAGTTACTTTACGAATAAGTGTCATAATGCTATGAAAATGGCATACATTTAGGGCGAACTTGTTGGAAAAGATCCATGTACGCCCAGAATAGTGTAATTTTCCACGTCTTTATTATTTACGCGCTGATTACTTTTCATTATTTTTTTCTGTGATGCAAGTGATATAAGGAGAGGTTGCCACTTGTTGTCATTTTAAATTCCATTCTGAAATATGACGCATACAAAATATGTCTATTGAAGGGCATGAACACCTATCAATTTCGTCGTAATTACGACATATTTGTCAGTTTCTGATTATTCTTTTTACGATGAGCCACATACCATGATATATCATATCATTTCTAGGAAGTTTTTTTTCATAAAGAATTTTTTCATATTATTATCTACACAGATAGAAAAAGTTGTTGAAATTTACACGAAAGTAATGCACATAAAGGGAATGCAAAAAAGAGCGTAATTTTGAACGATGTTTTCACTTGGATGTATGCAATTTGTTTTGCATTATGCCACTATTTATTCGATTAAGTGGTATAATGCTATACAAATTGCATACATTTAGGGTGAAATTTATGGAAAAAATTCATGTATGCTCAGAATAGTGTAATTTTCCGGGTCTGTATTTTTTACGCGCTGATTAGTTTTCATTATTTTTTCCTGTGTAGATAGCTTCCATAGCATTCGTTTATACATACAATTGAAAACATAAATATGTTCCTTTATTTGATACAGATGCCTCATTTTAATAAGTGCTTCAACAGGAATTCGTTCAAAAATTAGAAGGTGATTTCAAAAAGTATTTAAAACAAACAGCAGTCATTTCAGGAAGATTTTTTGTGATATTTGTGGACAACTCTGATGGTATTTTCACAGGAATACCAACAAATAGATACGAAGAAATCTCTTAAGGAATTTCCACACTCTAAAGAGAGTTTCTGTAGCATTTAAACATCTAAAAATTATGAAGAAATTTTTGAAGGAATTTCTGTGGGAATTCTTGGAGCCACAGTAATTCAGAATCAAGGATCAGAAGGAATGTCGGTTCGATTTTACGAAAAAATGTCTGCAGCAGGCATTGAAAAAAATCAGTTCATGAGCAGAAAACGACCAAAATCCAGCCAACTTGATGCTCTGCTGCGTCGTAAGCGATGAAGCTCCGTTCAACGTTCAACGATCTTCATTGCCAATGGAATCCAATTGAGCGAAGCAAATCACTTGATAACCTAACAAAGAGCGTTGTAACGACAAACAGTTAGAAACAAATTCAAGCATTAAAGTGATTATACAGCAAAGCCACTAATCAGCCATCTTGGAAACCACCTGCTTTTTCCTGTATTTTTTCCGGAGCAGGAACTAAGAAAACCATAACTCGCATAAGGGTGAAACATTGGTAGATCAATTGCTTACTCGAGCTGAATAATCGATGTGTTGCAGCAATCTGCACTGCACGGAAGTGCACTACTCTACCAAGTTAAGTTCTGTTTTCCACGATTATATATTGCACCAAGAGTCAAATATAAAACGCGATCCGTCAATGTTCTGGAGCTACGTTAAGAAGCTAAGACGCAACGGCGGCGTTCCGAGCAATGTTTCGTATAAAGGAACTAGTGCTGATTCCACAGAGCATGCTGCTGAATTGTTTGCTGAGTTTTTCAGAAATGTTTTCTCAGACTCTCGTTCTACTCACACCCCGGATGAGCACCGTGACAGGATAAGCGGTATAGCTCATTACAACGTACATATACCGCATCTAAATGTATCGTTAGAAGATGTGAAGAAAGTTCTTTCATCTGTAGACGGTTACAAAGGTCCTGGTCCAGACAGTTTGCCGCCATCTTTCATTAAACAATTTGCAACGTCCCTCGCTGCGCCGGTAACGATGATCTTCAATCGCTCGCTGGATAGTGGTATTTTCCCAACTGCATGGAAGACCGCCTCCATTACTCCTATTCACAAATCCGGTAATACTCACAATGTAGAGAACTATCGTGGGATTTCTATCCTCAGTTGCCTCCCGAAAACGTTCGAAAAGATGGTTTACGAAGTCGTGTACCAAGCGGTTCGCCCTATAATCTCCGAATATCAACACGGATTTGTCCGGAAACGATCGACAACGACTAACCTGATGGTTTTTGCCAACACAGTAATCAACTCCATAGAGAGAAAACGACAAGTTGATGCCATATACGTGGACTTCAGTAAAGCTTTCGATAAGGTTCCACATTCTTTTGCTATCGATAAGATGAGGCACATGGGAATCCCTGACTGGGCAACGACTTGGTTCCAGTCCTATTTGACAGACCGCTCTGCATATGTTCACATCAACGGAGTTAATTCAGCGAATTTTGGCATTCCGTCAGGCGTCCCCCAAGGAAGTCACATAGGACCGTTAATTTTTATTCTGTTTGTTAATGACCTGTGTAATAGTCTTCGCTCCTCTAAGCTTTTATTCGCTGACGATCTAAAGATATATCGTGAAATCGAGACTAGGTTGGATTGCTGCGTTCTCCAAAATGACATTGATACACTTCTACGATGGTCCTCTTTAAATGGTATGGAAGTCAATGTTGCTAAATGCAGTTCCATAACATTCAGCCGTTTGCGAGAGCCATTGCTGACTGATTACTTTATTGGAAACAGCCGTTTACTACGAGTTTCATCGATTAAAGACTTGGGAGTCATTATTGACTCTAAAGTCAGATTTAACGACCACATCAACATGATCACAGCCAAATCGTTTGCCATGCTGGGATTTTTGAAAAGAAACACGAATGCATTCCAGGACATATATGCGCTAAAAGCGTTGTATTGTGCTCTCGTCCGCAGTCTGCTAGAATATGCAGTTGTTGTATGGGCACCCTTTCATGCAACATTGATTAACAGAATGGAAGCGATTCAACGAAACTTCATCAGATACGCCCTCCGGGTACTACCTTGGAACAATACGGCTAGCTTGCCCCCCTAAGAAGAACGGTGTATGCTAATAAATCTGCAATCGCTAGCTGCCAGAAGAAAACTCCTTCAAAGACTCTTCGTGTTCGGGATTCTCGCTGGAGATGTAGACTGTGGCTTTCTCCTAGCTAAAGTACACATCAACGTGCCTCGAAGACAACTACGGCATTACATACTTCTTGCCGAGTCTACTCACCGTACAAACTATGGATACAATGAGCCATGGAGCATGTGCTGCCGCACGTTTAATGAAGTAAGTCACGTGTTTGATTTTAATATTAGTAAAGAGGCCTATAAGTCAAGAATACAAAACCTAGTATAGCTAAGAAACATCTGTACAACTTTACGTTGAAGATTGAAATAAATAAATAAATAAATCTCCTCCATACTGCATTCTTCTTCTCCACTAACTGCTCACATTCGCCGTCATATCAGTCGTTTCTCTTATTTGGGGGCACCAGCTTATCATCAAGCACTTTCTATTCCTGCTTTGCAGCCAGAACCAAAGTTTCAGCTGAAGGTCTATCGACATTGTATTTCCTCGTTCATGACAGGCGAGCTCGGCAGCGTACAGCTCGACCTGATATCCACTGTATTGTGTTGCTGTATCTCAGCTATACGCGAGGAGAAGTGGATGAACACTGTCATCAGAGGAAAAGTAGATTCACTGAAATTTAACTCGGCAAGGTAGGGTTAAGGCAGGCATTTTCGTCTTTTCGTCATAGTCTCGAAAACCAATAAAAGAGACACTTTTTTGACAAACTCATCCGTATCAAATTGTATGCTCAGGAGATACGTTCTGCTATAGTGGAGTTCTAGTAAATGGATGTTGTTTTCGATGGTTTCAGCCCCTATGACGATGGACGGAAATACCTGCCGTGTCCCTATGGCCAATGGAATTTAAAATAATTTTCAAAATTACAAACAGAGATTTGTTGGAAAATGATTTATTAGGCGGGATTAGAAATTCAATAAACATTAAAAGTAGTACCATCTCCAGAATGATTTCAAGAAAAAACTTTATTGTCATTAACATTCAAATTAATATATGTATAATGTAGATAATCGAATTTCTAACCTCATGCCATAAACTATTTGTAAATAAATATCATTTTGAAATTTTAAAAAATATTTTGAGAGCTGCATCCCATACCTCGCTGTGAATTTTTTTTTCATGATTCTACTTTTCCTTTTGATGACAGAATTATTCATTCTTCTCCTAGCGTTTTGATGCTCCGTTGGCGCTCTCTTTGACAACTGCTTCGCCACTCGTCCATCAGCTTCTTCTCTCTCTCGCACCCGATGCGTTTGGGTGAAGACCTCTTCAAATGTTTCCTTGTGAAGGGGTATGTTTTCTTTTCTTTGTTGGATACTTTAGCTTTATTCATGTTTGTTTGGTCCCACTTAGAGCAGTCCTGGAATCCTGCTGGAATAGTCGCCTTGATCTGATTATCTTTGTTGATGCAGTGAGGCCATGCGGGGGTCAGATCGGTGTTAGCAAGGAAGGAATCAACTGGTCCTACTCCCATCTGGTGGGATAAGCCAGGCAACTGGATTGCGATTGCGACTCTCAAGGCCTCCCGAGTAGACGAAAATAGCTCAATAATATCAAATGTTGATAAGATAGCAAAATGAGATATGGACATGATTGATATAAGAGATAAAAGATAATATCAATATTTTGCACTGAAATATCATAAGAAGATCAAGTTATGCTATTTGTAAGAAGTGATCAATATCATGTGCCATTAGTTTGTTCTTATCCATAGCATATCTTGACATTTAAATGATATTTCGGTGCAAATTTTTGATATTGTTGCCTGTTCTTTTATCTCTTATATCAATCAAGTCCATATCATGTTTTGTTATTCTGTTCATAACTTCTGCCCGGGCTGCCACGGTTTAACACGGGAAGGAAGGCAACTGTGACATTGGTCCACCGGCCGTTACAAGATGGTGTCACCTGGATTTACACAAGGAGTGGAATGGTACACGTGTCAACCCTTAATTCATTGTATCCATCTCAATAATCGCTCGTGTTCGTTGATGTTGCCATTGTCGAAACTCCTTTGCTAGGCTAATGTGCTTTGATAGAACCTGGTTGCGGATACCATATTAGTCCATGCCCTCCATCCCTACCGTCGTAGCGCAAATTCCATTCCGAGACTGGTTTGGTACGTTTTGTGTTAAGCCTACGTTTTGGTTTTTGTCTACTAGGCAGCGACTGTGGCAAGGAAGAATCTGATTCTACGTTGGAAGTATCATCTCTACACATCGGACGTCGACTGTTTCCCGATAGATCGAATCGGTTTAAAACAATTTCATTCTCTTTTGACCGGGTCAGATTCAGGCCCGAACCTGATTGCGATTGAATTCGACTTCAATTGCCGCCTTGCTGGAAAGTCTTTTTCCTGCCCAGATATTTCTCCGTCTAGCGAATTCAAATCATCGTCTGTTTGGGTTCCTTGTGACCTACTCTGTACCTTCTTGGTAACACCTGATGTACTAGGCTGAGCCAATCGCATTTGGGTCAAAGAGTTCGAAATTTGAAGCATTATTTCTTTGCGAATCGAATCAACGGGAGTGAAAATAGTGAAAAATGTATTATATAATCTACGAACGGTACTCAAAAGCTTGTCTAAATCTTCTAGGTCGGCCTCTTCTTCGGCCGCTTTTTGAATGCTTGAACATCGAGCGAAATAATGAACTAGTCTTGTCTGTAGAGACTCCTTAACACCATCATAGTGTTTCCTCTTCTCTAGAAAGTCAGCTATTTCTTTGATACTATTATCGATTACTTTGATCTCATTATCAATGGAGCGTTCTTGGCATGTGGCAAAATCCACCTTCGCCTGCTCACTTCTGTCTTTTTTCAATATTTCCCTCAAACGTCTCTTCAAAGCTCCTATGCTTTCTGATTTCTCAAATTGGACTGATCGAACGTCCAACTCAAATTCCACCTCTTCTTTCTCCAAATGGTGGACCAACATGGTCCCGGTATCTCTGAATCCATGCCTAGCAATGTTTCGGGTGACTGAGATGTTCAAGTAGTAGGGTAACGGTACCAATAGTGGAGGTATTAGTAGAACCACAAAAGAAAATATTTTTTAAAAATTGATAATTACGTGAAATTTACTGCTTTAATATCTTAGTCAATAGATAGACTAATAAATTTGCTAACAAAAATGAGATAGATGTCATTTAACATCAACAACTACCAAATATTGCTTGCACCATTATGGGTACACTGTTCCTTTAGTGGTAGTAAAAATTAATTTTGGTTCCTATAGTGGTGCTATCCATTGATTTCTTATGAGACTCACCACTATTGGTACAGTTGCACCACTATAGGTGCAAAGGAGTCAATTTTGTTAAGGAAAACCATTGTTTTCAATAGTTTTTCAAGCGAAATCTTTAGATAAGTTGCATTTAACATGATATTTAAAGCACGACGCATCAACTGAAACCATCGTAAAGTGTATAATTATGATAAATCTCATTAAAACCCCACTACCTCCACTATTGGTGCTACCTCCACTAAGGGTACGGTTACCCTATAAAATGTTTGAATCACGGCGAGATCAACGTCTGTGCCCTTTCCAGACTCACTCTGCTATCCACCTGTACTAACCCTTCTTCGTCACGGTACGGGTAACCTGACTCCAGGACGGTTGTCAAATTGGCCTAAGTGATTCTAGGGCTCATTCGATACCAATTGAACAATTTCAGTCACAATGAAATATTCACCGAAACTCCTAACAATGAAATTCTAAAATCTAATTATCTGTCTATCCGCTTCCTACCGAATGGCAACAAAACCGACTAGTGAATTGTTTTCGCACCGGGGGTGCGTCGATGCATGATTTATGACTACTTCCTAGTAGTTAATTGTCGTTTGAAGAACGCAACGTTCTAAACAAAGCTTCCGCTTTTTTCTACCTTTCCCTCTCGGTGGAAGAAGATGCTATAACCGATTTACTCAAAATTATTTTATGCTGGGCGCTAATTTATAACCCCCTTGGCTATGCTCTGCTGAGAAAATGAAAATATCTCCAGGGTCGAAAGAAGGGGAAACCGATTCAACACTCAATACAACTCACCTATTTGTCTTCAATAGGAACTCACTCTTAGGGTAAATCCGTAAATACAGCGTAAAAATAATACTCCAGAATGGGGTCTTAGAGATACTAAATGGCTCAAAAGCTTCTCTGTCGGAAGACTCACCGAATGGTTACGGAAGCGAGAGAGGCCTGAACACCCTCAATACTGGGTACGAGATTAACGAAATGAAATTTACTAGTGAAATCAAGAACTCTCCGAAATGCTTTTAAACTACATAATTATTTTGCATGCTAATTTTTGTGTTTTACATAATTGTTTTGAGTTACTTGTGTTGGCCATTAACTTAAAACAAGTGACGCCACATTAGTACCTGCGGTTATTTGTTAGGTCTGAGGTTGTGGCATTTGGATTGGTGGACACTATTTTACTGCTGCCCTTGGAGTCACGACCATTTTGGCGGATCGTATGTCCCGGATTTTTAACCCTAACTGGCAACCCAGGCTCAATGGAGATGAAGAACTGCTGGAGTTAAGAAGAATCTCGCTTGCGGTCAGGCTGCGCGATAGCAATTCGTTGCTGGAGCCCTGAGCTACAGAGTGTGATACTAATTATCTTTAATAACTTTTAAATGAGTGCTTCGTTGCACGAAGTGTGGTGGAAACCCCTGTCATGGGAGCCCCATAAGGCCAGGGGTTTGCAACACACCTTTTCAGGGTCGTTTTAACAATGGTTCTCCCGGATAATCTTACCTGTGCTGGCTCTATAATTGGTGACAAGGCGGACTATTTACAACAAAATGGCGGAAACAAGATTTACAAAACGAGGACAGTCAGGGCTTAGCGGCCATACAGAATAAAAAAATTAACTATTTTAGTTTTAAATTAAGGATCCGTTTTAATTTTCTTTTACTTTTCTTTTTGTTTTTTTTTTGAGCTCACCGTTGCGGCCGTTCGTTGAGGTGGTCGACTTGCAGCAACTCCATCGTCGTAGTAGCGTCCTTCTCTTTCACTTGGGCTTCCTTCTTCTTCCTCCTCTTCTCCTTTCTTCACCTTCTTCTTCTTCTTCCTCTTGTTCTTCTTTATTTCTTTATTAGTTCTTCACTATTCCCACACTTAACAAGGGAAATGTTCGTAATGTTCGTGTGTCACTATGGCCTTTTGTAGCGTAGGCCAGTGTTCTTTGCCCGGGGAGTGGTACTGAAATGCGCATGCACAATATCCACCAGGATCGGACGAGTGGGCTTACCCTGGAAAATGTCTTCCACTTCAGATAGTTTCTCCTACTTTGGTTAGTGCAAAGTTGACTTCACGAGAGACAAACTTTGAGTGCACTATTGTCTCTGAATTATTTGTGGTGGATGTTTTTAACCATGACCGTAGTCTTGATTTTTATTTGATTTATAATTTTAGTTTTGGTTTTAATCACACTGTTTAATGTCCTTGTAGTATTTAAGTTTTAAACAATTTTTTTAGTTAGGTGATCTTTACGTTTTAGCACCACTAACTTTCACGGAACTAGGCGATTAGGTTTTATAACGTCCCAACCGCGGACACACTACCGTCACTCCTCCGGGCGAATAATAATACAAGAGGGCTTTCTTAGTCAGTTGAGCCTTTTATATCCTTCTCCTCATGACTTTGCATATTTTCTTAAGATGGTGGATGACGAGGACGACGATGATGTGACGGCACGATGATCGACGAACGATGACAGGTGACATACGAAGACTTAATAATATGGTTGATGCCCTATTCTACTCTAGTCGTTTACTCCGACAAAACTGGCTGCATGCTTAGCCTTACAAATGAAAAGTCCTATCACTTGTTTCCGAGTAAATTGAAAAATAAATAAATAAACTATGAAATAAATATGGAATGTAAATAAAAAATCTAGACAAATAATTAAGTAAATAAATAAATAAATAAATAAATAGATAAATAAATAAATAAATAAGTAAATAAATAAATAAATAAATAAATGGAAAAATAAATTAATAAATCTAGTAAACTACGGTCGGAGTAAACACAAATGAAAACAAAATATTTATAAACAATAAAGACATCAACCAGAAGACTACTAAACGCAAAATAAACATCACTCAAACACTACGGAAGTGGAGACAGACATTTATTTCACATTTAGACATTTAATTTTTCAAGACGGCACAAAACATAAATAACAATTTAACAGGGCTAAACCACTAACTGGCCTTGCCACCAAATATATAATTGTGACCCAAAAGTGGTTGGTCACAAGTGGTTGCTGACGGATAGCTGGTTGGGGTCTCAGATTTGTCCCGAGACACTAGCGGTCACGCGCTCCTTGGATCGGTTCCACAAAATCACAATGGCGGCGGTTGCCAGACGCTAGAGGTTTAGGCAGAAAGAAAAAGGCCCTGTGTGGACCTAACCACAATTATTAGTACACCACGCCACATGTTTTTCTAATCCGAACCGAATTCCGATAACATCGGGCTTTACAATTTTTCAGGGTTCTTGGAAATTTACCTTTTCCTTCTTTTATAAAGCTTGGAGTCAGAATTTTAGACATTTTCACACAATTATCTTCTAACAATGCTAAACACTAGAAATAATCAAGATTTTGCCACTAACACGCTACTGATATTTTAATATCTCCTGTTCTAGACCTATAATAGTTCAAAAAGCATACACATTGTAATTAATTCCACTAAGTAGTAGATTGCACATATAGCATACTTTTATTTAACGTTTCACGACGCGCACTTGCTACTCGCTTGAGTATCCAGACCAAAAGAACTTGGACAGAGCTAAAAGCTGAGCTAGCGATTCCAAAATTTCCCATAAGAAATACGACTAGACCCGAGCCTGTCGTAAAAGTGTAAAGGCACAAACGTGAGAACTATACCCCTGCCATACCTACGGACGCCTCATCGACTAAGAATCTTTTGCCGGCGCTCAAACTACTGCTCGACAAATTTGATGAAGCTTTGACTGGTTGGAGAAGTGGGATCATTTCGGGAGAGTGAGATATTTTAATGTTTCTAATATTAGGCAGGGTTATCCTTGGATGGTAATTAAATGCGCTTGAGAAGGAGTCGCAAGCTATAATTTGGAACCGTCGGTTACAAGATAAACGACCCTGGAAGTCGTTACCCTCGCAGCACCCGTTTATGGGAGTACAACATTCTTCTTCAGTTCATAAGCTGTTTGCAGCTGTGCGATAGTGCCTATGCATAAACTTTATTGCGTGGAGTCGTGCGCGGTGTAAATATCACTCAATCTAGGTTATTTGTAACTCAAAACCGCAAATACTGATTCATTAGTTTTAATCTCCAAGGGGTTTCCAGTTAGCCTTGCGAGCAAAGGCGTAGGATTCACAATCCGGATATGGTGAATTCGATTCTCGTTTTGGTCGAGGATGTTTTTGGGTGGGAAATATTCTTGCCTTCCTGCACATAGCGTATCCATTGTACTTACCACACAAGATTTATTTATTTATTTATTTTTTTATTTTTAAAAGGTTAAACCCCTAAAAGACTGGGAAGACACTTTGACCATACTTTTGGTCATAACTTTTGACGCCGTAGGCCGATTTTCGGAAATAACAGTTTTACAAAGGGGAATGGCAGCACTTTTAAACGCCGTTACTAAATTCCGGTTCGGAGATTCCAGTCTGGAGAAATAACCGGAAATGTAAGATACACCTCACATATTTCCATATATGGAAGGTCATATTTTAATTGTAGTCAATTGTATTCTACTAAAAATAGCTCAAATCAACAATTATATGATTAAATGATCACCGGGAATCGATATTTGTGAATCAATAGACTATATTTCGATACCGCAATTACCGGTATCTGGTTCCGGAGGACAAAATCAAAATTTCTAAGAACCATCATGCGACACATCGAATTATACTGCCACGTCGTGGAATGGCCAATAAAGTACGTTCGAACCGTTTTGCAGGCAAAGGTTACAGTACGCTACTATCCGATTTCGGAAGACCAAATCAAAATTATGAGAACCATACCATGCGACATATCAAATAACACTACCATGACGAGATATGGCCAACGAAAGTACATTCGAACCGTTTTGGGCACATGTGGCCACTCAGGCACAGTTCCAGTACGCTACTATCTGTTTCCGGAGGACCAAATAAAAAAAATCTGAGAACCAAATCAAAATTTCAGGAATTGCAATTGAGCCGTTCTGTTTTAATTTGGTCAGTCTTAGCAAATATTTCGAGATACCACTTTTCAATTTGGCTAAAATGTTCATTCTAGCTTGAGTTCTGATGGACAATATCTGTAAGTAACGGCTAGCTCAGGGCTACTCTTTGGTTCAGGGCCGGCTTTCACGTACTTGGAGGACTCCAGATATGCAAAGTGGGGATCGACACATCAAAGGACAATCGCATAGAGACGGACTTGCATGCATACCTAAGGCTCATAGTCTGATAAATAATAAGAAATCTAAGATTTTCATTTTACCTTTTTTTATTTAACGTGCATAGGAAGGGTAGAGGGGGGGGGGGGAATAAAGGGAACGATGCGGCCGATCAGCTACTGTTGGGGCCCTTTAACATGCGACGGGGAACGAGATTGAGAGCATCGACATACCTGGATCTTCGGGCAATGTACCGATCGAAGAGGTGCTCACCGTAGGGGGAAACCACATCGGTTACAGTCACTGACGAGCGGGGGCGAACCCTGCCGGGCCTCGCCAGGATGCCACCTCCTTGTCGACCGATTCCCCGCACCTAGACCGTGTATAGCCACCCGAAATGACGTGGGGGACTCGGGTATCTATCTGCACGCTCACTTTCGGTATTTTCGATGACTTGGCAATTCTTCTCCCGCGTTCTCGACGATACTCTGCTTGAATCCTCTGAGCTCGGCCACCGGTTTAGATTTCGTCCTGGCTGCTATTACGTTGGTCAGCGTTCAGTGCTCACGGTAGGGGGAAATCACATCGGTTGGCGAGCGGGGGCGAACCCAGCCGGGCCTCGCCAAGATGCCACCTCCTTGTCGACCGATTCCCCGCACCTAGACCGTGTATAGCTACCCGAAATGACGTGGGGGACTGGGGTAACTATCTGCACACTCACTTCCGAAACATCGGGGGTTGGATAAGGCTCCGACGACGCTTTCAGGTAACTTGCTGCTGTCTTCCCTGGAGCAATGCCACTAGCTTCTAACACACGCGGAACAGGTGTCTTACACGTGGGGATATGGCTCTGGAACACTGGGGTCACTGGTTGGTGGCGCAAACACGGCTCACCGATTCTCTGGACCAACCAGAAGGCTTCTGTTGGGTCGGGAGGGAATATAACTTCTTCCGAACTATCTGTACGAACCCTTTAGATTCCGAGGTAACCGATTTCCCAAATACTTAGGACCACTACTCCGTTTCCACGACATACGTTGTCTTTTTCTGTAAAATCGCGGCGTTAAACGCCAAACCGTCTGACTTGCTTCTTGGTTCTCCTCCAACTCCCCGTTCATCGGTTATCGTCCAACCTTTCTGCCCATTAGCTCTCATCTCTCTTTCGTTCTCTCTCTCATTCCCCTGACCGTCGACTCCCGATGATTCCGGAAATGGGTAAACGTTCCCATTCCAATCCGTTGGGGATGCTAGCCGTGCTCCCGCCCTAGCAGCACACAAATTTCTCATAGGTTACTGCAACTCATATGTGACCGGATTCAGTCACAATCAAGTTGCTGCAACCATTTTCGTCTGACTTGTGCTGCTCGGGCGTACACTCAGCAACCGAATTAGTAACTAGTTAGAATAGGTTTAGTATTATTTTTTTGTAATAACCCCTAAAAAAACTACACAAGCGCGTTTTACGTTTTTTTAGTTGTTTCTAATTTAACTTCATGCTTAGTTTTACAAATTCAATCAGTTAGTAGGTTAGTGCATATGTGTTAAACAAAATTTAACAATTTTTCATATATAGTATAAACCAAAAGCAAAATCGAATATAATTCAAATGTTTTTTTTTTATTTTAATTTTAATGAAATTGGAGCCTTCCTAAAGACTAATTACAACTTGAATTTCAGGGTTAGTAAACAAAATCTAGCTTTCTAATTAAAGTAAATATTTTATTGGGAAAAAAACACACATATCAGCCTTTAGGTGATTGTTCAAGGTCAATGACCGGTAACATATCAAAACATGAGGTAAGTTGTATTAATATGGAACCCACCAGATGGTAGTATCAGAAAGATATAGGGAGAATGAAACGACCTATCATGAGCATAAGCAGGAAAATCATCGTAACTAAAACATTATCGCCCATTGCTAAATGCACTGTAGATAAACAAGCGGCAACCAGGAGGCGGTAGTGAGCAAACGTCAAACACAAGCAAAACCGATGGAAGCGCCATCAGTGGCCGATCTACCACATACAAAAAAATGAATACACCGTTGAAAAGTTTAACGATGGAACATGTGTAGAGTCCGAAATCTGTTTCTCCGTGATTTTGGTATATACAAATTTGGGAGATATTAATACAATCATTGTATTGGATTCTCTCAATTTTATATTATTTTAATACAGTATTATTTGTATAAAAGCTTGCATTGTTTGTATTAAAACCACGCAGAACTGTACATGCCAAGATTTTATACAAAAATTGCAAGATTTGTTTTTTTTTGGGTTTAAATACAATTGTTTGCTCTCACACGTAACACTCCAAGAAGCACCAACTCGAATTCCAAGTTGCATGTTGACGATGGAGGACAGTCTAAACTCGCCCCATAATCGACGCAGGCATGCATTCTTCCCCAGAACACATTGTAGGTCACTCAGCAGTTTCGTTTTCCGACGTTGAAATATTTCCTCAATAGTTGAGGGAAAAAGCGTGTACATATTCTACACATGCATGAGTACAAAGCTTTACGACGGGCTTGCTTGTCATCGGAACAGGCCGATTTCCTGGTTGATTTTTTTTTGTATTCCGGCATCCAGCGCCATCAGCAGGTCCTCGTCGATGGGCCGCAAAATCATGGCGCATGGTGCAATCAGACAAAAACAAGGTTGATAATTATGATTGAGTTTCGAGGGTTGGACTATTCTTAGAGCTCGTGTTGTACCATCATTACGACTATGTTCGTCTTCAGATGTTCCACATGCGAGAAATTAAACTTTAAGGGAAAATAAAAGTTGAGTAAAACGAAGAGCCATAAAACGAACGTGGGATTTCACACAGAAATTATCTGTACATTTCAGTCATGAATCCAAGGAGACAATATATATATTTTTTTAACAATTCCTGATCATAACACCTTTCATGTTTGAGTGATAAAACGTCCTTCTTTTCCATACCAACGAAATTGGTGCTTTAATGATCATTATGCAACTCAAATGGGTTTCATAATAGTAGTTTGTGCAACTAGTGGCCAAAAGATGATTTTTTAGCACGAGTTGTACGTTTATCCAACGAGGCTTCCGAGTTGAATAAATACTACGATTGCTGATAAAATCGAATTTTGATTGAGTTGCACACGCCATTTTTTGCAATGAAGAAAAAAGGTCTTTAATAAGATAAATCTGTACCAAAACGGTACTACAGACTGATTTACTTCACCAGACCATTCTTACCAATAAATCATGTTGCCGCAGAGAACAATCATATTATATGTTATCGTGCCACCTTGCATCGCTCGACAAGCCTTGAAGCGATAGATGAACTTGCTTCTGGAAAATTCTGATGTCACGTCCATCAAACTATTTCATTTATTAGGGAGCATCCATAAATTACGTAACGCTTAGAGGGGAGGGGGTGTTACTAGATTGTTTTCGGACTGGCACTGTAGGTCCCAGGCAGCATTGTTTCTTGTTTCGTTCATTCGTCTCGACAGTCAATACAGTCCAATTTCGTTTCCCGCCAAGCGCTTTCTAATGCAACGTACACACCAGTCAAGCAGTTTGACGAACATTGACTCCGCCCCCAAGAAAACGCTTCGGTTGCTGCTTTGTTTGAACGTGTGTGTAACGCTTAGAGGGGAGGGGGGTGTTACTAGATTGTTATCGGACTGGCACTGTAGGTCCCAGGCAGCATTGTTTCTTGTTTCGTTTATTCGTCTCGACAGTCAATACAGTCCAATTTTGTTTCCCGCCAAGCGCTTTCTAATGCAACGTACACACCAGTCAAGCAGTTTGACGAACATTGACTCCGCCCCCAAGAAAACGCTTCGGTTGCTGCTTTGTTTGAACGTGTGTGAAGTTGTTCGAACAACCATTTGACAGTTGGCGGCTCGGTTGGAAAAATTAAAACGGTTTGATTTTGGTTTGAGTTGTCGGGGGTGGAGTCAAGGTTCGCCGAACATGTTTGAGCATTTGTAGTGAAGTTGCACAAACCCCCATATATTTTTTGATGGTTGGTGCTCAAGTTGGCGCTTCGGTCGTTCGTGTGTGATATTGTTGGTCGAATAAATTGATTGTTCGTGCCGCTGTTGGTAAAACTTGATGGATGTTTGAATAAACGAGAGGTGGAGTCAATGTTAGTCAAACTGCTTGACCGTGTGTACGTTCCATAAGGGACATTAGTGGAGGTTGCTCGATTTTTGCGACAATTGGATACCGATGTATTGCTTATGGAAACGGTATATAAACAGCAATGGATCGTTCCCTATTTGTGAAGTTTGCCTCGATGGATGCGATGAAAGACTCGCGAAGAAAGAATACGGAACCGCGAAAATTCAGCTATTCCAGCGGAATGTCTGTGAAAGTCAACAAGACGGTTGCCGGTACCAATGTACAATATATCAGAGTTTTTGATTTACCACCAGAATTAACGGATATAACGATCTAAACCAGCGGCTTACGAAGTATGAAGAAGTAGATCGTGTGGTTCGAGAAACATTCACGCCAAACATTGTCCTGGACCATTTGTACACCGGTTTAAGAGGTGTATGTACATCGATGCGAAGAAAGAAATTCCTACTCCACTGGCCACTGGATGTGTTGAAATGGAAGGAAATGGTACCTGGATTTGCGGAACAAATGCTTTCTGTGCCGAGCAGAAGATCTTCGAAAGGATACGTGTCCACAAAAGAATAAAGTGAACCTAAGTGATGAACTTCCCATTAAGAAAAAATCATTATAATTTTTATGATTTTTAGTTAACTATAGAGAAACAGACCAACCTGGTGAAGAGCAAAACGAATGATAGAAGCTAAGAGGGTAACTGTGAAAGAGCCAATCTATAAAGCAGAGTTATTCGTTTGAGAGTTCAGAACAGACTGAGGAGTCTGGTTTATTTCGATTCGCTTTTAGTCCATTGGCTCTTCAGATTCGTTCAATGGAACGAAGACGTCAAATGACGTTTGACCTTGCGCTAGGGGTGCGCTAGTAAAATACAACAATAATAAAACTTAAAAAAATAAATAAAGTGAACCAGCAAAAGGAACCAACAGCGGGGAAGAAGGAGGCAAAATACAATGGACCAGAAAGACAAAGAAAATCATACTCCGGGGTCGTTATCGGCTTCGAAGCAGCAAGCGGAAAACACCAGCGTGAGCAAGAAAAAATTTAGTCATTGAAGTGCCAGAGGAAGATGTACTGGACGCGGACTCAACTGATCGAATGGATACATTCGAGATACCCGATTCGATAGTAGAACGCGAGAAGTTAACGGAAACAATGATCTTCAAAAAACAAAATGATCGGATCTGGTTCGTGAAGAAGGGGATTATTGGCTTCACGGACCACAACAGAAAGATGAAAGAGGAAGAAAAAACTCAAAGGTGCAGCCCAATCGGGTTGTACGCAAAGGTGACGTAGGACTACGTAGCCATACGAAATGGATGGTATTTTTCATCATAATTTGTGCAAATTTATTAGCATTGTGCAAACTGCTCGCAGGTCAACCGAATCAAGAAACTGAAAGTAGCTCCCAGTTGGATTAACAAGCTGTGGAAAGGAACGACTCATCGGTCGCATCGCCACTGAAGCCACTTGTCTATCTTTCAGTGGATATCATCAGAATCCTAGAAGACATTATGCTCAAAAATGTTCGGAATAAAGGAAAAGTAAGCAGAATCGGAGGTGGCGCGAAACCAAACACAAATATATTAATTTGCAACGTTCGACTTCCACCCGCGATGGAAGCGTACATGCATCCTTTTCTATAGCGCTGGTGGCAAAGTAAGCGGGATTTCAAGAATAAATTACAAACAGTCCTTTTCAGGACTTAAACTATTTATCCAAGAAGAGGTTTTGACCGTTGGGAAAATTGTTTACCCAGGCAAATAGACTGTTCGGCTGTTTAAACGACAATGACGATTTTGGAAAGATTTATTGTTTTTAATAATGCGCCATCTGAAAAACTAAGGCAGCTAACCGACATTTTTCACTAAGGTGGCGTCTTCAGCGATTTGGCCGTCGTCGACGGAAAGTGAAATTTTCTGGCAACATTCTTTGGTTTTGTTTCGTTAGTCATTAGAAATGATTTCGATTTTTTTCCGGGTTACCATCGTTTGGCGACGACAGAAGGTGCCCTTTGGTAACACAACCTCAAGGGCGCTTCGGATGGAGATGATGCAATGAGTTTGTTCAAATGGATGGCGTCAGTAGCAGTCAAATGGAATTTCCTCACAAGATTTTGATTATATTTCGTTGTAGTTGAGGATTGAAAAGCTCCATCATTGGAAAAATATCGGTTCTTTACAGTACCATTATTTTACACAAGGGTAGTTTGATCCGGGATGTAAGAATGTTCATCAAAGTCCAAAATTAATAGTTTGGCGTTGACAGAAAGTTACCCTTCGAAAGCAGAATCATGAGCGCGCGTCGGTGAGTGACGACGCAACAAATTTGTTCGAATGAATGGAATCGCTTTCAGCAACCAAACTATCACGCCAAACGCCGATGGACTTAACCACGAGCGTCCTCTTTTTTCACGATTCTTCTTCTTTTCGCTCGAAAAAATGACATCCGCTGCGGGCCGATGAACATTTGAGTGAATTCGAAGCTTTTAGTTCACTTGATGTTCATGTTGATGTTCATTTTTTGTAAACTTTGCCCTCAGATGAGGTTTTCTTCTTACTGGAAATCGACGCGTGACGTCATCGTGGTTTAGTCCATTCCACCGAAACCATTTTGCAATCAACCCTTTCTGTTCAGAAGATGCTGGTCCTGAGAAGAACCAATTTTATGTCCCCAATGCACCTTTTCAATAACTAACTGCAACCCAATGCTTGTCGAAACGTTAGCGTTAGAATTCCACTTCGTGCTGTTATTGTTCGACGACCACTCGATGAGTTTTCGCTAAGACGCCACCATTTGGAATAAATTTTCAGCATGGCCACTGCATCGCACGGGATCGCAACAGACGTAATTTTTGTAATCAACCCTTTCTTCACATAAAATGCTAGTTTGTTGAGGTTGAATGACGACCACCAACGCAGACTTTCACCACCAATTCGATGATTTTCCTTTGAAAATGCTACCAGAGCGCCTTCGTGCTGCTGTGTTCGCTCCGCTTAGAGATGTCGTAAATTAATCGATTACTTCGATTAATCGATTAATCGTTGTAATAATCGATTAATTTTGAATCGATCATTACCTAACGATTAATCGATTCAATAATCGAGAGAGATCAAGAGTAATCGATTTGTTACTAATCGATTAATCAGAATTTTACGACATCATAAGGATGTCGCAAATTAATTGACTACTTCGATTAATCGATTCATCGTTGTAATAATCGATTAATTTTGAATCGATTATTATCCAACGATCAATCGATTCAATAATCGACAGGAATCGAGAGTAATCGATTAGTAACTAATCGATTAATCGGGATTTTACGACATCTCTTCCGCTGCGTCCGCTCTGCGTAAAATCTTGTTCAACCGCTCTCTGCGAAATCCCGATCAAAATGGCTCGCGCGTGATGGAAAGCAGCTTTTTTGTATTCAATAAATTAAGCCCGTTAGCTCCGACCCTTTGTGATCTGATATTGGTGTAAATATGATGTGCACTCATAACGATTAACGAAGGGGCGGGGCTAATGGAATTACTTCATTAGATATAAGAAAGCTGTTTTTTGGGATTCCGCAGACAACGGACCGTTCGGAGGATGACAAATTCTAAGAATCCTATGAAATTTTCTCGCAAGATTCTGAATTTTGTTATAAGATGTTGGTTACCTATGATGCTTCTCATAAAATGTTGGTCCTGAGAAGAACCAATTTTCTTTTCCCAATGCTCCTTTCCAACTAACTGACACCACTATTTGTAATACATTTTCAGCATCGGCACTGGCGGTGCGGGATCGCCACAGTGCTATTTTTATGGTCAACTCTTTTTTCATATGAAATGCTGGTTCATTGAGGTTGAATGATCTGCAGCAACACATCGAGCACCACCGCATTGGGGGATTGATTTCCTTTGACAATGTCATTAGCGCCTCCGTGATGCTGTGTCTGCTCCGCTGCGATCGCTTTGATGCGTCCGCTCTGCGTGAAACCTTGTTCTAACTGAGGATTAGATCCAAACCCGCAAGTGATTGATTTTTGATGTCTGTGCTAGTGATGCATGTACGTGATTGGTTGGTTGACCTATTTCTAAACTTTTTATCAGTTCTCGATAATAAATAGTTAAAAGTCAGTATTTTCAAATAAATACAAAGAAGCGTTGACTCATCCTTGATCGAATGGTCTAAAAAAATTGAAAATCCATCGAGAAACGGCTTAGATATTAAAGTTTAAAGTCTATCATATTTTCGTGACGGTCCCCGATTTTCGCAATCGTAAAGTGTACCCCAATATAGAAAAGGCAGACGTAGTCCTACGTCAAAAAAGAAACTAGCGCAGTCGACGACTCATCGACGGAAGCTTTTCATTAATGTTGGATCGGCAGACCAATCGGCAGACATTCCGCATACAAGATGCTTCTGAAACTTCTTCAGAATATTTTTTTATCATTTCTAATGCTTTCGGCTCCATAGAGTTTACAATTAAATATTTGAGCCAAATAAATGAACGAAATGTTAAAAACTCAAAGGTGCAGCCCAAGCGGGTTGTACGCAAAGGTGACGTAGGACTACATAGCTATTCGAAATTGATGGTATATGCCATGATTATTTGTGTCTTTCTCAAAGTCTATCTAACTGGAAGCAACTATTCAACTTCTTGATTCAGGACAACTGAATCAAGAAGTCGAATAGTTGCTTCCAGTTAGATAGACTTTGAGTCTCCAACCGTGGAATTAACATGACTCATCGACCTCATCGCTGCTGAAGCGCGTGGACTGGTTTTCATTGGAGGTCATTGGAGAGCACCATCCTCAAATATGTCCGGGAAAAAGGAGAAATAAATAAAATCAAAAGTAGCGTCAAATTAAACCCAAATGTATTTATTTGAAACGTTTGGTTTTCGCCCGCAATGCAATGGAAGCATACGTGGCAAAATGAGGAGAACTTCAAAAATTAATTACAGACAGTCCTCGATGATTTTTCGCAAAGCCTCCACCATTTGGAATGAAGTTTTCAGCATCACTTCTACTACCCACGCCTTCGTACTGCTGTGTCCGCTCCGCTGCATCCAATTTTGTCGAACCACTCTTTGCCAAATACCGACCAAAATGACTCGCGCGCGCTTTCTTGTATTCTATAAGTTAAGCCCGTTAGCCCCGCCCCTTTGTGATTTGAAATGGGTGTAAATATAATGTGCGTGCACTTATAACGATTAATAAAGGGTTTTTCTCCCGGACCCGTCATGGGAGACTCGGTGGCCGATTCGGTCGCTGGAAAAGTGCCTAAGCGCACTGCTCTTGGAGGCGCGGGTAACCCCTCCAAGCAGCTTTTGCAGAGCAACGTGTTCTCGCCGTTGCCGCTTGATGACGCCGGCAATCCGCCGAAAAAGAGGAAGAAGCAGCAATCGCAGCTGCCGCAGGTGCAACCGGAGCGGAAGGAGAAGTGCCCGCCCGTGTTTGTGAAGGGCGATCCGCCGGATTTACGCCCAAAAATTCGCCAGTTGATCGCTAAGGGGCTGAAATGTACTTTTCGGCTCTGCAGCGAGGGCGTGAAAGTGATGCCGGCCAACAGGGACCATCATCAATCCGTCGTGGAGTTCCTCGAGGTCCACAAGTATGAGTACTACACTCATGACCACCCCGGCACGAAGCCGCTCAAGGCTTTGCTGCGAGGACTTCACGACATGAAGGAGGAAGAGCTCCAAGCAGAGCTTGAAAGTTGCGGACTGAAGCCAGTAGCCGTCCACAAGATCGCTCGTCACGACAAGGCGAGGAGATATCGCGACCAGCTTTACCTGATCCATCTGGAGCACGGCTCCACTACCTGGAAGGACCTGAAGCTGGTTGGCGTTATAAATTACACCGTCGTTGACTGGGGAGCGATATCGGCCAGTGCACCGCGATGTCACGCAATGCACTAACTGCTTCAATTTCGGGCACGGCACCAGGAACTGCCGCATGAAACCGCGCTGCAACAAGTGTGGCGAACCCCATCCGACGGACGAGTGCGACAAAATGGAGGTGGCCGATCCCAAGTGCGCCAACTGTGGCGACAAACATCGCGCCACCACAAAGGGCTGCCCAAAGCGAGCCGAGTTCCTGGAAATCCGGAAGAAGGCTTCCACCAGGACTATTCCGAAGAAGAACCGTGTTCCCGTAATCAACGAGGTGAACTTTCCAGCCATCCCGGCTCCCCGTCGTGTGATTCCGTTACTCCCACCGCTACAGCCGCACAAGCGACTGGCAGCGGCAGCGGCATCGGTCCAAGCTCCAACATCGTCGGCACCATCCACCAGCGAATGGCCCCGCTCCCTCCTCCTGGGTTCCGTCGGCAGTCGGAGAACGAAGCCGTCCCATCGGAAGAATCTGCTCCGCTGTACACTCCGGAACAACTGATGCCGATCTTCGCGCAGCTCGCCACTCGACTGCGCGGCTGCAAAACCCGCTTCGACCAGGTCTTCACTCTTGGCATGTTCATCATCGAAAATGGCTGCTAGGGTGGGCCTGGTCAACTGGAACGCTTGCTCGCTCAAGAGCAAAATAATTGAGCTGAAGGATTTCCTTGAGGAGAAGGAAATAGACGTGGCGTTCATCACCGAAACGCACCTAAAACCGGAGGTGAACATCAACATCCCGGACTTCCGCATCGTGCGACTCGACCGGCCGACCAGAGGAGGTGGTGTGGCCATCGCTCTTCGCTACAACATCAACTGTCGTCTGCTTCCAAGCTTCCAGCTCAGTGTCATCGAGGCCATCGGTGTCGAAATCACCACTTCGGTCGGCACAATCGCGCTCATCGCGGCGTACTGTCCAACGCAAGCCAAAGCCGGCGATGGATCATCGGCTGCCCTTCGGAGGGACATCGTCAAGCTGACACGGAGGCAAGGCCAGTATATCATTGCCGGCGACTTGAATGCCAAACATCAAGCCTGGGGCAACAGTCGCGGCAATCGAAACGGCACCATCTGGAACAACGACATGGAGGAAGGCCACTACACGATCCTGAGCCCGGATTCCCCACTCGGCTGAGTCGGTCCGGTGCCCACGCAACGCTCGACCTCTACATAACAAACCTGAGTGACCACGTCTCGCAGCCGGTTGTATACCAGGAGCTCAGTTCGGATCACTATCCGGTGGTGGCGGAACTGGGCTCCTCGGTCAATCGGCACCAGCAGTTACGGCGGAACTACCACCGAGTGAACTGGCAGCGGTTCCAGCAGTGCGTCGATAACACCGTCGACTACGAGGTGCGTCCGGAGACGCCGGAAAGTATCGACCGCCAGCTGTGCGCTATCGAGGAGGCGATCACGGCGGCCCGAGAGCAACACGTACCGACGGCTCGGCAGGTAAGCAACTCCTTAAACATCGATACACTCACCAAAGATTTGATTCGATTGCGGAATGTCACTCGCAGGCAGTTTCAGCGTACTGGACTGCCTGAGCTTAAGGCACGCTGCAATCGAATCACAAAATTATCAAGGCCAGAATGGTGGACCTCAAAAATAACGACTTCTCGAATAAGATCCGCACTCTCCCAGATTATGCTAAGCCGTTCTGGAAAATGACCAAAATTCTAAAATCCAAGCCTCGGCCCATTCCACCTTTGATCCCACTAGACAATAATGGCTCTAAGGATCGCTTGATAACTCCTGCAGAGAAGGTCGCTGAAATAGGTCGTCACTTCGTCAGCTCACACAATCTTGGGCAGAACATCGTCAGTCCACACGAAGCAGCCGTCAACGAGCATGCTAACAACATCCATTTGATTCCCAACGACTTCTCGGAGGAGTTGGAGATCTCAGCTGGCGAATTGACGGCCTATATCAAATCGTCGAAGAACATGAAGGCCCCAGGCTTCGACAGCATCCTGAATCTCGAGCTCAAACACATGAGTGCTCCGTTCTTTGAGCACCTCTCGCTGATCTTTAATCAGTGTCTCCGGCTTAGCTACTTCCCATCGTCCTGGAAGTCAGCGAAAGTCATCCCGATCCGGAAGCCTGGGAAGGATCCTTCCTCCCCCAAAAGTTATCGACCCATCAGCCTTCTCTCAGGGTTATCCAAGCTATTCGAAAAAGCTATTCATCATCGGTTACTTGAGTCTGCCGAAAATCTCAACATCTTGCTCGAGGAACAGTTTGGTTTCCGACGCGGTCGGTCAACTGTACACCAACTGACCCGAGTTACCAACGTCCTCAGACGGAACAAGTTTGTCTCGAAAACATCCGCCATGGCCTTACTCGATGTCGAGAAGGCATTTGACAATGTATGGCATGATGGCCTGGTGTACAAACTACAACGCTACAATCTTCCCAGCTACCTGGTGAAAATCATCAACAATTACCTGTCGGCAAGGACATTCCGGGTCTCAATCAGCGGAGCGAGTTCCAATGCGCACAACATCGTCGCAGGCGTCCCCCAGGGCAGTATCCTCGGGCCCCTGTTTTTCAATCTGTTCACCTCCGACATGCCAGAACCTCCAGAAGGCGGCATTCTGTCTCTGTTCGCAGATGACACATCCATCGTCTACAATGGTAGAGTGATCAGAGCGCTAGTGGCAAAACTCCAACGAGGCCTGGATGCCCTGACAGAGTACCTCACCAGCTGGAAGATCTGTATCAACGCGGCGAAGACCCAGGTCATCATTTTCCCCCACTCCAAATCCCCTAAACTTGTTCCGCCTGGGGACTGTAAAATCATCCTCAATGGCACGACTGTGGAATGGGCCAATGAGGCCGGCTACCTTGGCTTGACCCTCGACAGCAAGCTTATTTTCAGGCAACAGGTTGACAAAACGGTGACAAAGTGTAACGTCTTGTTGAAACTACTGTACCCTTTGATCAACCGCCGGTCGTCATTGTCCCTGAAAAATAAGCTTGCTGTCTACAAGCAAATCATCCTCCTGTGATCGAATATGGCATGCCGGTCTGGGAGAGCTGCGCTAAAACCCACCACCTCAAACTTCAACGGGTCCAAAACAAATTCCTGAGGATGATCCTCAACACCCTCCCAGGACAAGAACATCCGAGGTCCACCGTCTGGCCGGAATAAAACCTTACATGAACGCTTTGGTGAGTGTAAAGAAAAGTTTAGGGTCCGTTGCTTGCATTCGGATCAGGCTCCAATTAGGGCGCTAGTTCCAATCTAGGTTATCAAATTTTTATTGTAAATATTAGTGTACATAGTAGTTAGGTTATCAAATTTTAAAAAACACACCAGCGCCTCCTAAAGGCCGTCATGATATATCATATTAACACTTAAATAACAATGTAAACATAAAAATTTAAAATTGAAGTTGGAGGGCCAAGCCGGCCGAGCACTGTACATGTAGAAAAATAATAATTGTAGAACAGAAAATGATTAAATAAAGAAGAATTTTACTACTACTTACTGCAGAGAACGGACCGTTCGAAGAATGACAAATTCTAAGAATCCTATGAAATTTTATCGATTCTGAATTTGGTTATGAGATGTAGTTTATCTTAGATGCGTATTGTTGCGAGGAACGACAACAGTTTCTTCATATTGCAAAACATTAGCTTTCGGCATCTGTCTGTCCGAGCGACGTTCACCGATGGGTGGTTGATGTGTGAAATTTCCACTGAGGTGGCGTCTTCATTGATTTTATACAAAAGCCACCATTTTATACAAAATTATAGGTTATTATAGGTTGATCCGACTATCCGAAATAAACTTTCTTCAAAGTGCAAAACTCAATCGTAAATAGCGAATTTGATAGCGCGTCGGAGGGAGATGATGCAATAAATTTGAATGGATGGGATCACTAACAACAACCAAGCTACAACGCTAAACCCGATGCCACCGAAACAGTCCATTTTCGCAATTACTCTTTCTTTTCATAAAATGTTGGTCCTGAGAAGAACCAATTTTCTTTTCCCAATGCGCCTTCTGTCCAATAACTACTGCAACTGTACGACCGCCACTTGATGACTTTTCGCTAAGCCTCCATAAGTTGAAATAAATTTTCAGCATTGCCACCCACTCAGTGCTGCTGTGTCCGCTCCACTGCATTGAATGTCGAACCGCTCTCTGTGGAATTCCGATCAAAATGGCTCGCGCGCGCTGAACAGCAGCTTTCTTGTATTTAATAAATTAAGTCCGTTAGCCCCGCCCCTTTGTGATCTGACATGGGTGTAAATATAATGTGCACTCATAACGATTAATGAAGGGGCGGGGCTAATGGAATTACTTCATTAGATATAAGAAAGCTGCTTTTCGGCGCGCGCGAGCCATTTCGATCGGGATTTCGCAGACAACGGACCGTTCGGAGAATGGCAAATTCTAAAAATCCTATGAAATTTCCTCGATTATGAATTTGGTTATGAGATGTTGTTTATCTTAGATGTGTATTGTTACGAGGAATAACAGCAGAAATTTCACTCAAGACGAAGTTTCTCCATATTACCAAACATTATCTCTTGACATCTGTCTGTCCGAGCGACGTTCACCGATGGATGGTTGCTGTAGAAAGTTTCCACTGAGGTGGCGTCTTCATTGATTTTATACAAAAGAAGGTTGATCCGACTATCCGAAATAATCTTTCTTCAAAGTGCACAACTCAATCGTAAATAGCGAATTTGATAGCGCGTCGGAGGGAGATGATGTAGTGAATTTTAATGAATGGGATCACTAACAGCAACCAAGCTACCACGCAAAACCCAATGCCACCGAAACAGTCCATTTTCGCAATTAACTCTTCCTTTTCGTAAAATGTTGGTCCTGAGAAGAACCAATTTTCTTTTCCCAATTCCCATTCCAATAACTAACTGCATCCAATCGCTTGTGTAAATTTGCAGCATTGCCACACTGCCACCCACTTCGTGCTGCTGTGTCCGTTTCGCTGCATCGAATGTCGGACTGCCTTCTGTGGAATTCTGATAAAAAAGGGCTCGCGCGCGCCGAGCAGCAGCTTTCTTGTATTTAATAAATTAAACCCATAAGCCCCGCCCCTTTGTGAGCTGATATGGTGTAAATATAATGTGCACTCATAACGAGGCGGGGCTAATTAAATTACTGCATTAGATATAAGAAAGCTGCTTTTCGGCGCGCGCGAGCCATTTCGATCGGTATTCCGCAGACAACGGACCGTTCGGAGAATGACAAATTCTAAGAATCCTATTAAATTTTCTCGCAAGATTCTGAATTTGGTTATGAGATCAATCGTAAATAGCGAATTTGATAGCGCGTCGGAGGGAGATGATGTAGTGAATTTTAAAGAATGGGATCACTAACAGCAACCAAGCTACCACGCCAAACCCAATGCCACCGAAACAGTCCATTTTCGCAATTAACTCTTCCTTTTCGTAAAATGTTGGTCCTGAAAAGAACCAATTTTCTTTTTCCAATAACTAACTGCATCCAATCGCTTGTGCAAATTTGCAGCGTTGCCACACTGCCACCCACTCCGTGCTGCTGTGTCCGCTTCGCTGCATCGAATGTCGAACCGCCTTCTGTGGAATCTCGATCAAAATGGCTCGCGCGCGCTGAACAGCAGCTTTCTTGTATTTAATAAATTAAACCCGTTAGCCCCGCCCCTTTGTGAGCTGATATGGTGTAAATATAATGTGCACTCTTAACGATTAATGAAGGGGCGGAGCTAATAGGATTACATCATTAGATATAAGAAAGCCGCTTTTCCGCGCGCGCGAGCCATTTCGATCGGGTTTCCACAGACAAAGGACCGTTCGGAGAATTATGAATTCTAAGATTTCAATGAAACATTCTCGAAAGATTCCGAATTTGGTTATGAGTTGTTGTTTATCTAAGATGCGTATTGTTGCGAGGAATGATAACAAAAATTTGACTCAAGACGAAGTTTCTTCATATTACCAAACATTATCTCTTGAAATCTGTCTGTCCAAGCGACGTTCACTAATGGGTAGTTGCTGTAGGTAGATAGTTTTCACAAAGGTGGCGTCTTCATGGATTTTATACAAAAGAAAGTTGATTCGAAATAAACTTTCTTCAAAGTTCAAAACTCAATCGTAAATAGCGAATTTAATAGCGCGTCGGAGGGAGATGATGTAGAAAATTTTAATGGATGGGATCACTAACAGCAACCAAGCTACCACGCCAAACCCGATGCCACCGAAACAGTCCATTTTCGCAATTAACTCTTTCTTATAAAATGTTGGTCCTGAGAAGAACCAATTTTCTTTTCCCAATGTTCCTTTCCAACTAACTGACACCACAATTTGTAATGAATTTTCAGCATCGGCACTGGCGGTGCGGGATCGCCACAGTGCTATTTTTATGGTCAACCTTTTCTTCATATGAAATTCTGGTTCGTTGAGGTTGAATGATCTGCAGCAACACATCGAGCACCACCACCAATGCGATGGATTTTCTTTGAAAATATTTTTAGCGTCTCCGTGATGCTGTGTTCTCTCCGCTAAGATCGCTTTGATGCGTCTGCTATGCGTAAAATCTTGTTCCAACTGAGGATTAGATCCAAACCCGCAAGTGATTGATTTTTGATGTCTGTGCTAGTGATGCATGTACGTGATTGGTTAGTTTACCTATTTCTAAACTTTTTATCAATTATCGATCATAAATAGTTAAAAATCAGTATTTTCAAATTAATACAAAGAAGCGTTGACTCATCCTTGATCGAATGGTCCAAAAAAATTGAAAATCCATCGAGAAACGGCTTAGATATTAAAATTTAAAGTCTATCATATTTTCTTGACGGTCCCAGATTTTCGCAATCGTAAAGTGTACCCCAATATAGAAAACACAGACGTAGTCCTACGTCAAAAACAAAATGGATCGGATCTGGTTCGTGAAGAAGGGGATTATTGGCTACACGGACCACAACAGAAAGATGAAAGAGGAAGAAAGAAAGGAACTAGCGCAGTCGACGACTCATCGACGGGAGTTTTTTTTTATTGCTGTTGGATCGGCAGACCAATCTCCACCAAAGAAGACATTCCGTATACAAGATGCTTCTGAAACTTCTTCAGAATAATTTTTGTATCATTTCTAATGCTTTCGGCTCCATAGAGTTTACAATTAAATAATTGAGCCAAATAAATGAACGAAATGTTGAAAAAAAGCAATGACCTCGACATCGTTTCAAAAGTATGACGAAAATCTGTATATATAAAAATAAAAGGTCCGAACATCGACTCGGATCATTACCTTGTAATTGCAAAAATTCGGGCGCTACTCTCCAGTGTCACGAATTCACAAAACAACAGAACGATGCGTTTCAATATCCAACGCTTGTCAGTTGCAGGAGTTGCTGAACAGTACCACCAGAAGCTGGACGAGCGGATAGGAGATGCCACCGGATCTGGCGACATCAACAGGTTGTGGGAACATATCCACGAAACTGTGACAACAACAGCGCAGGAAGTGTTGGGCACTGCACAGCGACGCCAACGAAATGGTTGGTTTGATGAGGAGCGTCAGCGAGTGATGGACGAGAAAAATGTTGCTAGGAGTTATAACGATCAATGTTGTATTTTATTTCGGGTTTCCACCTTTGAAATTATTATCGATAAATATTCCTACATAGAATTATTTTAGCGTGCAAAAAGAAACATTACGGCTTTAAAGTTTATATAAGCTTATGCTTCAATACGCCACCTATATATGAACCGGTGCGGTGCCAGTGCCAGACGCATTTTCCCAAAATTATCGAAAAATAAATTCATTTTCGCAAATTTTTGCAACTAAACTGTACCAACATGTTATGACTGATGTGCCTGAAGATAGTAATGAAAAATAAGCGAAGTTTATGACAAATTTCAAGTTTATTGGAGCAAATTGCACATGTACCACTATTAATGGAAACAAAAGGAAACAGAAACCGAAAAACGTTGACATTAAAAGTGGTACATGTACATTTTTTAAATCATTCTAAACGGCAGTAAACTATCTTGAAATTCAAAATAGGATTAAAATCTATTGTGAAAACAGACATGTTGCACTCGCTTGGCTGTGGGTATACAATAGTAAAGCACATGTGGAGATTGGACAAATCAAGCATCCGAAAGATATTCAATTTGCAAAACAGAGAGCCAACCGCGGTGGAGGTTGGTACTCGGATTCTGATGGCTTTTCCGCAAACGTGACCTTTAAGTGGTCTTGTTGTGTAGGGGTTATCACGCCTATCTAGAGAGTAGGAGGTTGAGGGTTCGAGTCCCTCCAAGACACGTGGATTCTTTTTCGCAAATTTCATATCAATTTGTCCATTTCGAAACATATGCTGTGCATATGCACAGCCAAGATATTTAACAAAAAAATGTTGCCGAATTTTCTTTTAAATAAGTTAATGTTAGTGGGTGGAACTGTACATGTACCACTTTTTCTGGTAACGAAATGGCCATTGTGATATATACCAGAAAATAAAATGTGCATATCTCCAGATTTTGTTGCCAAAAATCACTTTTTCATTATTCCCTTATTAGATCTTTGCAAATAGAAGCCGTTGGTGTATAAAACTCAAAATTGACAAAAATGGTTCATGTACCACTTTCGCTGGCACCGGTTCATATGAAAACCGTAAACTGTGATTCAAATTTGCATGAGAAACTTTCAAACTTGTATATAGGGTACACACTTAAATCATTTCACAGATTTCGGTGAATTTTGCTTCAATTCACCGAAATCTCAACAGCAGATTTGTTCGGTAATTATTTCACCGATTTTTTGCGGTATTTTCCTTTGTTCAACTGTCAGAACCACCAAAAAATCTGTAAAATTTTTACCGAACAGTTCTGCTGTTGAGATTTCGGTGAAATTTCACAGAAATCTGCGATTTATTTTAAATGTGTAGTGAGCTAATTCCCGTCGTAGTATGTACTGCATGGTTTTCTAATCCAATTTAAGAGCTAACCCAACTACTGACTGTAATTAATTTATATGTAACTTGTATTTAAGAATTCCTACTTTTCATTACGTACTATTAGCGCAATGAACAAATAATGGTTTATTAGGAATCGGTAATCAAAGATACCCTTAATTTTTTTTAAATTTTGTCTTACGAAAATCTGTTCACGTCCATGATAGTTTTCATTCGTCCAATCCAATATTCGGTGGATTGCTGTCAAATGAATCTTTTGGTATTGGTGTGTGATTTCAACAAGTACACCAAACTAGCTTTTTATGCGGTGCATATGCACCGTGTTAAATCAAAATGACATAAATTTATTTAATATTGCCTGTTCTGAATATGTTTTGTATCCATTGTGAAAAACAGAATAGAATATGTGAATGGACGATGTTCTTGGTTATCCAAGAAATCACTGAAGTGATGTAGATCTGGAGGCCCTACATGCGTTACCAATGATCTACTGGGCTGTTTTGAATATGTAATATGCCTATTGTGGTACATGTGATAGAATATGCGTAGGGAAGATGTTCGCGGTTACCCAAGAAGCCCATGTTATCCAAGTGAAGGCCTCCAGATCTACATGCGTTACCAATGATCTACAGGCCTGTTTTGAATATGTAATATGCGCATTGTAGCGTAATTGTGAAGTAAATTGATCTTTGGTTGCGCGTGTAGGTCGGAGGCCTTACTCCAGGAATTTCTTGGATAACCAAGAGCATATGTTGTGAACGCATTCCATTCTTTGTACTACAGAGAGCATGTACCATTTTTCAATTGAGTAAATTGATCTTTGGTTACGCGTGTAGATCGGAAGGCCTTACTCCAGGAATTTCTTGGATAACCAAGAGCATATGTTGTGAACTTATTCTATTATTTGTACTACAGAGTGCATGTACCATTTTTCAATTGAGTAAATTGATCTTTGATTACGCGTGTAGAATATATTTTCTTTGTTCCACAAGAAGCGGGTACCATATTTAAAACAACACTACAGGTCTTTGTTCACGAGTGTAGTACTCAAGCATTTTATTCCAGAAAATTCTTAAATAACTGGACGAACTATTTGCGACTTCTTACATAATAACTATCATGTCCGTCAATTTTTAAAGTCTAAACAAGTTTGCTTTTTGTTCCAGCTTAAAAAATTTCCCAGTACAATCCCATTTAATTCGCATAAAAAAAGGTTTGGTTGTACTTCTATTCAGTAAAATGCATTAGTCTGTCAAACATCTAACACAAGAGCGGAGCATGTACGTGGGTAGTGTTGCCATCAAATTTCTACTATGAAATTGTTTCCCAGTTTTTAATCCATATATATAAAACTCAATGTTTGTATGTTTGTATGTATGTTTGTATGTATGTTCCAGCATAACTTCTGAACGCATTGACCGATCTCAACCAAATTTGGAACACACATTCTTTATCTTAAGGAAACGACGATAGGGGGGTTATGGATGCTGTTTGGAAAAGGGGGAGGGTGTGGGGGGAGGTGTATTGCTTAGTCATCGATCAACTCAGTGTACCTTCTGAACCCCTTGGCCGATCTCAACCAAATTTGAAACACACATTCTTTATCTTAAGGAGGAGGCGATAGGGAGGTTCAACATGCTCTTTGAAAAAGGGGGAGGGTGTGGGGGGAGGTGTTTTGCTTAGTTATCGATGAACTCAGTGTAACTTCTGAACCCTTTGGCCGATTTCAACTAAATTTGGAACACAAATTCTTTATCTTACAGAGGGGACGATAGGGGGTTAAGAATGCTCTTTGGAAAAGGGGGAGGGTGTGGGGGGAGAGGCATTGCTTATTTATTGATCAACTCAGTGTAACTTCTGAACCCTTTGGCCGATTTCAACCAAATTTGGAACACAAATTCTTTATCTTAAGGAGGGCGATAGGGGGGTAGATCATGCTCTTTGGAAAAGGGGAGGGTGTGTGGGGAGGGGTACTGCTTAGTTATCGATCAACTTAATGTAACTTCTGAACCTCTAGGCCGATTTCAACCAAATTTGGAACACAAATTCTTTATCTTAAGGAGGGGACGATATGGGGTTAAGCATGCTCTTTGGAAAAGGGGGAGGGTGTGGGGGGAGGTGTATTGCTAAGTTATCGATCACCTCAGTGTAAATTCTGATCCCCTTGGCCGATTTCAACCGAATTTGGAACACAAATTCTTTATTTTTAGGAGACGACGATAGGAGGGTTAGTGATGCTCTTTGGAAAAGAGAGAGGGTGTTGGTAGGAGGAGTATTGCTTACTTATTGAGCAACTCAGTGTAACTTCTGAACCCCTTGGCCGATTTCAAACAAATTCGGAACACAAATTCATTATCATAAGGAGACGACGATAGGAGGTTAGGGATGATCTTTACAAAAGAGAGAGGGTATGAGGGGAGAGGTATTGTTTAGCAATCGATCAACTCAATGTAAATCTTGAGTCTCATGACCGATTTGAACCAAATTTGTATCAAATATTTTCTGTCCTAAGGAAGCGATTTTAGTGGATATGAGTAAGTTATTTCAAAAAGGGGAGGGTGTGGGAGAGGGGTATTGCTTAGTTATCGATTAATTCAGCATGACTTCTGAACCCATTTATCGATGTCCACCAAATTTGGAACCCATATTATCTGTCTAAGGAAGACTATATCAGACTGGGTAGAAGTGTCATTTGGCCTAGGGTCATTCTACATGAAGGACATTTGGGATAATTAAGAACAGCATCAGAAAAATCTTGCATAGGAAGCAAGCATTTGCTGGGTATAAAACAATCATAATTGTTACCCTTCATCGGAATAATGGTATGCCCAGTGAAAGGCAATGATTAATGTGTTTCCTTCTGAATGGTGGATGTGTTGCTTCTTTAAAAGTAGGCATTTGCTCGAAATAAGGCAATGGTTGGTGTGATCCCTTCTTTAAAAATATGCGTTTGCCCGAAATATGGCATCGATGGATGTTTTTCCTTCTTTAGAAAAAGACGTTTGCCTGGAATAAGACTTTTCAAACCCACGATCCCTTCTTCAAAATCAGTCAGTGTTTCCAAAAGCCTTCTTTTAATCAAATGATAAAATATGAATAAGTAAACACAATTACCCTGTTGACTGTTGGTTTTATCATTTTTCGATTTTAAAATAAAACTGCAAACCAAACTGGCAATTCCGAGCAAGGCCGGGTACATAAAGCTAGTGTAATATAAGATTATTCCAGTTCAAATCGTCAGTTTGGCAACGCGTTCTTAGCCTGTAAACAAGGTGACGAAAAAAAATTAAAATCTTCTAAGTTTGAAAAAAAAGTTTCTTTTAACGCCTTTCGGGAGTGTGTTTTCGAATCATTTCACAATTCGGAGAAAGATATTCCTTTGATTTAGTGCATAGCGGAGAAAAAAGTGAGAAAGTGTAGTGGAAGTTTTTGAAAAACATCGATATTGATGACGATGTTATGCGGGTTTGCTTAGAGTGGAAGCGGTTGGATTTTCCTTCGTCGTACGGAAAAGGTAGGTAATGTTGCAAATATACTGAATCGTGGTTTGAAGAGTTTTTTCAATGAAAGTAATACCGGAATGTGGCTAATTAGTTTAGATGATAGTGTACACTTTTTTCTATCTCGCCAGGTGATAATTTCGTTGAACGGGCTTGGTAGTCATATGGCTACTGCTTCTGCCTCATACGCAGGAGGTCGTGGGTTCAATCCCAGGTCCGTTCATTCTCCTACTTTGTATCTTTCTCTATATTTCTCATGTTCTAGCAATCGCTAGAATTGGAAATGGACTTTTCCATACCGTTTCCATTTTTATACTATACCTTCAACTTTACTATTCTAGCAGTAGCTGCTAGAATTGGAAATGAACTAAAAAGCTCGTTTCCTACATCCTATTAGAAATTCCATCAGTTGCTTTCTTCTATCTATAACATTGGTAGCTCGTTAACCAAGACGGACCTCTGCCTGGGTTCGAGTAACCCAAAAATTCCAACAAATTCCGCATGAACTCGTGGCAAGTGCAGAGGTATATTCGGCTTGCAGTGGGCGAGTGAATACATCATAATTTCCTCCCCCTTCCCTACATTGACTTGCATTCTGACTTGGTAGGCGCCAGTGTGACCTAACAAAAGAGATCACCAGTATTTGTACATTGAAGATGAGTGCTAGTCCTGAACAAACATCTGTAGAGATAGGGGAAGACCTAGTGGTGTTGGTGCAGAGGTAGTGCTGGATGGGGATCTGTTTGAAGTTCTTGAAGAATTTGTTTACCTTGGAACGCTTGTAACATGTGACATTGTGACAATCACGTTTCCCGTGAAGTGAAAAGACGTATTGCTGATGAGAATAGGGCCTTTTACGGATTACGTAACCAGCTCAGGTCCCGAAACATGCAGTCGGAAACGAAATTTGCTCTATACAAAACTCTGATTCTACTAGTGGCCCTTTATGGACATGAAGCATGGACATTAAAAGAGGCGGTCCGAAGAGCTTTCGGGGTCTTCGAGCGAAAAGTGCTGCGTACAATACTCGGAGGGAAACTAGAAAATGGTGTGTGGCGCAGACACATGAATCATGAGCTGTATCAAGTATACAACGCAGAAAATATTGTGAATCGTATAAAATACGGCAGACTTCAGTGGGCTGGTCACTTAGTGCGAATGTTGGAAGAAAGAATAGCGAACACAATATTCAACAGAGAACCAGATAGGGGCTGGCGACTTCGTGGAAGGCCAGGAACACGCTGGCTGCACGTGGTGGAGTCGGACCTGGGGACCCTGAAGTCTGAACGTTCGGGGAAACTGGAGGAACATCGCCCAAGACCGACTATTATGGAGCTCTACAATACACCAGGCATATGTGTATCGACGCTGTAGCCAACCAGGTATCCAGATAAGTTTCATGAGGCTAACACGATCATACGTTTGTACCCAGGAAAGTCGAGAAAATTTCCAATCCGAAAATTTTCTGGATCGGACCGGTAATCGAACCCAGTCACCTTCAACATGGTCTTGCTTTGTAGCCGCACATCTTACTGCACAGCTAAGAAAGTTTCCGACACGTTTACGTGATATCACCTCATTCAAAAATCACGAGTAAAGTTGAGTAGATCGTGAAACTTCTCATTTGCAATTTAAAACGCACATTATCGCCTACTATGAAGGACAACGTCTGCTGGGTCAAATAGTATGAAATAAAAACACAAATAATGCACGTAGCAGACATCATGGGTCTTCAAATCTTCTATCAACCATTCGTTTTTAGAGCTGGTCATTTTTAGGTTTACATTTTGGATAACAACTCTATGGGCACCTAGCGGTGTATGAATCATTTAAATGCTAATGGGTACAAGACTTTCCTACAATTCTATATATGAACCTTTCGAATTTGTATTAAATCTTGGCGCACCTATACAAAATAGAAAAAGAAACATGCAAAATTGATAGAATTTTATGCAAGTTTTTAAACAATCGACTGTTTGGATTTAGCATCCGGAAATATCCAGTTTTGTGGTCAATGTAGAAACTTAAAAGGAAAAAATTGTGTGCCTGACGTTTCAATAATGCGCATTGCCAACAAAATATCCGCTAGCTAGCAAAGTATAGTCAAGTAGGAGAAACAGCTCTTATTATTTACTCATAAAGTCCTTGGAACCTGCGATCGTAATCGTCAACTGCACCCGGGACAAAGGACGCATACATTAGTAAAGTCCAAAATGGCCCCGGACACGGCCATCAAGATAATTCACCCGCCCTTCGGTCAAATGAGTTTAAATGCATGTTCTATTCTTTCATTGTTTTGCGGCAATTTACCTACATGCAATCAGCATTCCTGGCCCGGGTCTTATCTTTGCAGCACTATCTCGTTTGGCAATGAGCTATTAGTGTTATGGTCGTCCGCATCCTCGGATTGGGTGCGGGCGGTCGCCCAGTGCCATGTATCAACGTTCATTTCAGACGCTCGGACTATCGCTGATAATCGTTTTGTTTCCAACCGAACCCAGAGTTGGGGAGGTCGGCGGGGATGGTCACGGCGTCGATGAACTGCAACACATCATGCCCGGTCCACAAACACAAGCGAAAATGGAAAATCGAACCCCGAACGTCATTCGAAAAACGCGATGGCAATGACACACACAGGATGATTCGTACCCCGGTGGGACTGGCATTTCGATTTTCCATTTGAGCTGGCCCCGTCCGGTGTCAATGTTTCGATCCATTCGCAACGAGATGGTGGCGCGGTGCTTTCTCCCAAACGTTAACTTGCTTCAATCCATTGTTGTTTCCAAATTTTCCAATGCGTTGATTTTGATTGAAAATAAATACATTTCGTGTGATATCTCTTCGTTTCATATTTAATAAATTAATGGGGATGAAAGTTCAAAGAAAGCACGTTGACATGTAGGGGGTATTCGAATATGCCCTTCATAAACTTTTCTGATGTTTTACTCAATATATACAAAAATATCGAATCGTTTCAAGGTGCAGACACAGAAATTTCTAATGTAGCTACGCTGCACAATGGTTTCTTCCTACTCATAATAACTAGGTTTTAGTTACTTTCGACCGCATTCAAATCGTGTTTTGAAATGGGCATGGTACAAAACGCACAAAAGGTGGCGCAAAATGCCACATTTGCATGTGAAATAAACAGTGAACGCATGGTTGCTTGCTCTTAGCGAATTGAACTAAACAATGTCTACTTCTTCTTCTTCATTGGCATTACATCCCCACACTGGGACATTGCCGCCTCACAGCTTAGTGTTCATTGAACACTTCCACAGTTATTAGCTGCGAGGTTTATAAGCCAAGTTACCATTTCTGCATTCGTATATCATGACACGATGATATTTTTATGCCTAGGGAAGTCGAGACAATCTTCAAACCGAAAATTGCCTAGACCGGCATCGGAATCGAACCCAGTCGCCCTCAGGTCTTGCTTTGAAGCCACGCATCTTACCGCACGGCTAAGTAGGGCTCACAAAACATTTACGGATGTTGAAATTGTTGAACTTTAGTGAAATGCTAGGAATTCAATAATGAATAACTAATATTGAATTCTAATAAAAACATTCTCTTAGAAATGTGGTACAAACGATTTGAAGTGCCTGTCCCATGGAGGCATTTTGCACTGTTCTCTCCTTTTAATGGATCATCAAACTCCCAAGTATACTGACAAAGTCGCAGTCAAGGTTATAACAGTTTTTACAACTGGTTGCAGAATGCATGGTTTTGATGATTATTGATTGGCTTTTCTGTTCCGTTTTGTTGTGCAATGAGGTTATGAAAGATGCGAGAAAGAGACTTGCTTTTTTTTGCTTTTACGCTGCATATTTGCCTTAGCTATTTATGGTAGACCGGTATAGTCAGGACCGGATTTAGCCGGAAGGGGGCCCCGGGGCCGACGGTATGTGGGGGCCCCAAAATGTACAAAATAGGTTGGTTTTGGTACATAAGATTTGTGGGGGCCCGGGGCCACGGCCCCCCCGGCCCCCCCATAAATCCGGCCCTGGGTATAGTCGTAGTTGTGGCATCAATTAATTGTCGCACTAGGTCATTAAACACCAAATGGGGTGGCACATCGAATTACCACAAAACATGCTCAGGTCAGTGAATGATATTAAGTGTAGAATTAGTTGATAATTTAATTTCACAACAATACAGTTTAACCTCTCTAGTGCATTAAGAAAAGTTACACCCCAACTTCAATTCGCTCTCAAGAGTTCATTTTCGAACTCATTTTTAAATATTTTGGAACAAAATTGAAAGTATGGATTCCGCAAGTTTAGCTATTCTGGAACATAGATTCTTAGGTCAATTTTTGGCGTAGTTTATTGCGTGAAGAATGTCTTATAGAGGTCAATTTGAAAGTGAGCGGAGGGCAATATTTATGATGGTATAATTCTCACGACCTTCCTTCTGCCAAGCTCCCGTATAAAGAGAAAAGCAAGAGTATCAGTGTGGAAGCTGATATCTCTCCACTGCCAAAAGGAAGGTGGTTTGATTTGCTCATATACAATCAGCTGCGGAAGGATTTCTATCGACGAGTACTGTTTCTAAATATCTAATATGACATCAGCATCTAGTCGAATAGGAATTTTATTGCGCAGTTCTATTTTCTCTATTCTCTATGTGTTCGTCTCGTCACAACTTACTAAGAGTCTGTCTCAAACAGAGTCTATAGGCTATAGGCTGTGGCGGCGAAATCAATTAGTCGTAGGCCGTTTTCGTTCGTCAGTCAATAATCGGTCTAAAGTCCTCCTCTTGGCCAACCTGAGCGTTCAAATCTCCTATGATGATTTTGACGTCGTGGCTTGGGCAGCTATCGTAATCACGTTCCAGCTGCGCGTAGAATGCGTCCTTATGATCATCAGTGCTTCCGGAGTGTGGGCTATGGACGTTGATTATGCTGAAGTTGAAGAACCGGCCTTTGAGCCTCAACCTGCACATTCTCTCGTTGATCGGCCACCACCCGATCACGCGCCTTTGCATATCGCCCATCACTATGAAAGCTGTTCCCAGCTCATGTGTGTTGCCGCAGCTCTGGTAGATGGTATGATTACCTCTAAACGGTCGCACCATTGATCCCTTCCAACAAACCTCCTGCAGCGCTACGATGCCGAATCCACGGTCCTTGAGCACATCGGCGAGTATGCGTGTGCTCCCGATGAAGTTGAGAGATTTGCTGTTCCACGAACCGAGTTTCGAATCTCTAGTCCCTTTTCGTCGCAGTGGTCTTCGCCGATGGTTCCGGTCCGTACTCTCTTGTTGATTGCTCGTTGCGTGAGTTTTTTTTGGCTGGCTTGCAGGGCCTGACACCAAACCCCCTAAATTTCCGGAGGACCATTCCTCCTTCTTTCCGGTGGATCATGGTGCACAGTTTCACTTAGAGTCCCTCGCTGGCACTCGGACGATGATCAGCCGCCCCTAACATGGAGAACAAACGCTGTTGTGAGCCGATACTGACATGGAGAACAGACGCTCAGTAAGATTTGCACCTCCGGAGAGGAGCAAACCTCCCCATCCCTGTCAGCATACGACCATAGTTCCCACCGGGGTTGGTTACCCGATCTTCCCTAAGGTTGCTCGTATCCCGGCCAGCACCACGGGGAGGTAGGGATGGGGGGTTAGGGACAAATGGTCGAAAGACAAAACGTCGAAAGGACAAAAGGTCGAAAGACAAAACGTCGAAAGACAAAAGGTCGAAGGGACAAATGGTCGAAAAGGACAAAAGGTCGAAATGGACAAAAGGTCGAAAGGACAAAACGTCGAACAGGACAAAGGTCGAAAGGACAAAACGTCGAACAGGACAAAAGGTCGAAAGGACAAAACGTCGAACGGGACAAAAGGTCGAAAGGGATATAAGTTCGAAATTGACAAGAAACTGAAACGGAGAGAATCAATCTCGCACCAGAGTTGCCCTACACAGTTAGCAAAAACTCTGTTTTTTTTTTTGTTAAATATCTTGGTTGTGCGCACAGCATATGTTTCGAAATGGACAAATTGATATGAAATTTGCGAAAAAGAATCCACGTGTCTTAGAGGGACTCGAACCCTCAACCTCCTACTCTCTAGATAGGCGTGATAACCCCTACACAACAAGACCACTTAAAGGTCACGTTTGCGGAAAAGCCATCAGAATCCGAGTACCAACATCCACCGCGGTTAGCTTTTTTTTTTTGCAAATTGAATATCTTTCGTACACGCGACCGCTTACGTAAGCCAATCAAACTCAGCAGAATGCGATTGATTCGCATTCTATACCAGCCCGCCCAGCCCATTGCTGGGGGGCATGGAGTGCGATCCTCTCGTTTAATAAACAATGTGCACTCGCTTGACTGTGGATATACAACAGTAAAGCACATGTGGAGATTGGACAAATCAAGCATCCGAAAGATATTCAATTTGCAAAAAAGAGAGCTAACCGCGGTGGAGGTTGGTACTCGGATTCTGATGGCTTTTCCGCAAACGTGACCTTTAAGTGGTCTTGTTGTGTAGGGGTTATCACGCCTATCTAGAGAGTAGGAGGTTGAGGGTTCGAGTCCCTCCAAGACACGTGGATTCTTTTTCGCAAATTTCATATCAATTTGTCCATTTCGAAACATATGCTGTGCATATGCACAGCCAAGATATTTAACAAAAAAATGGTTTTCGTATGGCCGAGTTGCCGAATAATATGCAATTAATTCTGCTCTTTTGTTTTTACAATTTTTAACAATTAAATGAAATTCATTCAATAAGTACCACTAATATATGGATGTTTGAGTTTTCTAAATGTCACTTCGATCAAATACATCGGCGTGTACTATACGCCGGTGTATTTTCAATGCGTTTGCCTTTGTGGTGTAGGACAACTCTCTCTCGCGAAATACATGCTTTATTCATTTGTTATTAACAATCTTTTTTTTATCTATTTCAGAACTATCTAGATATTCATAATATTGTCTTATAGTAATTACTCCTTCTTAGAAAATTGCTCATTCTTCAACTTTGATTGATTAGATGAGTGCGTTATTTCTGCTTAAAGTTAAATGCATTTCATAAATTCTTTTGGAATACACCCAAATTGTTATTAACTTATTTTTGATAGACCTTTTGTCCCTTTCGATCTTTTGCCCTTTTCGACCTTTTGTCCTTTTTGACCTTTTGTCCCCTTCGACCTTCTGTGCCTTTCGACCTTTTGTCCTTTCGACCTTCTGTCCCTTTCGACGTTTTGTCTTTTCGACCTCTTGTCCTTTCGACCTTTTGTCTTTTTGACCTTTTGTCCTTTCGACCTTTTGTCTTACGATCTTTTGTCGTAGATTCAGGGATAGGAGTTGCTGGGTAAGAGGCTAAGGACCGCGAGATGGGGTACATTTTATTCCTTCAGGTACGCGAAGTACCAATGGTACGCTTTACCCAGCATTTGCCGTGCCAAAAAGTGCCAATTCTGTACACACGAAAAAGTTAAAATATACGACAACAAGTTTGAAAACATGTTTCGGAAAAAAAATCTAGCTTATTATTACATGGGCAGTTCTTTAACCAATTTACAGTGAATATATATGGGAAAGGGCGAGCATTGTATGATTCTTATTAGTTCTCGATACGATAAAGTTGAATACAGGTATGTTCCGATTTTATCACGCTCCGATTTTGTCACGCTCCGATTTCGTCAACAAAATTATTCCGTTTTTATCAACAAGAAAATTTATTTATTTGTTTTAGATTTAGCTTTTAAAATACAATAACTTTGGTTAGTTTTTGGCCAAATGGCTTTTAAATTTTCATGTAGACGACACAGTCAGATGAAATAAGCAAAATAAATAAATAATATTTCAAGCACTAGCGGTATTAAGGCCGTAACTAACAAGAGAGGATTCTTTTCACCGACACCACCGCATTGAAGTAAAAGTGACAAGATGCTGTTTTTTGCAGGTTGGCGAAAATATCCTGGAACTCGTATTGTTTGATGTAATCATCCAAGTCCGTTATACGCCTCAACAAAAAAGTCAGTCAAATTTTTCGACACAAACACCTCCTTAGTTATTGTGCATCTAGTATCTAGTAGGACTTTGGACATATTCTTCTTCTACGTTTTCTATGGCTCTACATTCCAACTGGAACGTAGCCGGTTTTTCAATTTAGTATCCTATTAGCATTTTCAAGACGAATTTGGTACTCATATGACTATCGCTTTTGCCTCATATGCAGGTGGTCGTGGGTTCAATCCCAGGCTCGTCCCATTCCTCCTATTTTGTATCTTTCTCTATAATTCTAATGTTCCAGCAATCGCTAGAACCATTAACCGTTTCCGTTTATATTTTAAACCATCGATTTGACTATTCTAGCAGTAGCCGCTAGAATAGGAAATGAACAAAAAAAAAAAAGATCGTTTCCTACATCCAATTAGAAATTCTATCAATTGCTTTCTCCCAACTACCACATTGGTTGCTCGTAAACCAAAACGAACCTCTGCCCGTCAACCTCACCCGATAACTCCAATAAAATTCCGCATTGGCTAGATGAGTGGCTAGTCCCAAGCAAACATCTGTTGGTTCCCTTTGCAAGAACAGCTGATCTGTTCATAATGGAGTAGCATCTACGGGCAGTCAATCAAGCTCAAGCTATATGCAATTCCTCAGTTATTAATTGAAAACTTGTCTATGCCCGCCATTGCACGAGTATGTATCTTGTGGGGAAAGTACAAAGGAAATGCTATGTCTAGGGAATCTAGAATGTTTCCCACCTGAAAACATCCTAGACCGGAACGAACCTTAATCAACCATCTCCGGATTGACAATCCTACGCTTACGCTCGCAAGGCTAACTGAAGACCCCTTAGACATCTTATGATCATGGAAATTAGAATCCTGTGATTTTTGAACTGGATTTGATACGTATTCCAGAAAATTGAGTTTACATTATTGGATATATTGAGTATATGCCAAAAATAAGAACATAGCAAAAACGTTGATTGATTAACCTGGCAGATTCCTTAAGCTGAACTCCAGAATGTTTTGAAGTACCTTGAACATCCCAAATTCAAGCAAATTCGATTTGCATGGTGCGTATTGCTTATTGAACCAGGTCTGGTACATATCGATGTTGAGGTCTTTGCAAAAAGCCTTGGTTGTCCGATAGATATTTTGGGTTGAACTTGGTAACGTTTTGGAGTACCTTGAACATCACGTATTCGAGAAAATTGATGCGCATGTGGTAGATACCGTAGACTGAAATCAAGAACGTTTTGGAGGACCTTGAGCATCTCATATTCTAAAAAATTGATCACTGTCCTTACGATCAGAATGACTAAACTTGATTGAGTGTTTATATTTATTAAAGAATGTGATACAGGATCCTAATATTTAAGTTTAACCTGCAAGCTGTCAGAAGCAAATTTTTCCAAGGTTTTGGATATCTAGGTCTTCATGGTATAGTCAAACTTGACCTCCAGTATTATTCCTGGGTAGCCGACATCCTGATGAAGATTTTCTTACGAAACTTCCATAAATTACGTCACGCTTTCAGTGGGAGGGGAATCATTTTTTTTTTATATTTGGGTAGCCGACATCCTGATGAAGATTTTTTCTTACGGAACTTCCATAAATTACGTCACGCTTTCAGTGGGAAAGGAATCATTTTTTTTTATATTTCATACAAAAAGTGAAACGATTAAGGGATGACAGATTGAAAATTTATAATTTTGCGTGACATAATTTAAGGACTTTACCTTGATGTACTCCTTACTTGCCAGGACCCTCAACCAGTAACCATTGATGTTCAATATACAATAACTTTGGTCTCTTTTCACTAACCCTTGTCTCCCACGAGCATGTTCACATGGTTTATAGACAGTCCCTTAGCATTTAAAAATGTTAGAACCTGCAAATCCAACATTTTCCCAGCAATATATCATTTTACTAAAATTTTAGCAAAAAAAAAAAATCGTCGAAGAAAATTATTCCGATTTTGTCACTGTTCCGATTTTATCAACTGAAACGCACGGACCGTGTTGATAAAAACGGAACATAACTGTAATTAGTACTTGTCAGATCGTGCTCTTGTTACACGTGTCGCTTCAAATGCATGTTTGAGTGAAACACGTTAGTTTTGGTATCTTTGAATCCAGTGGCGCCGGGAGTGGGTGGGACAGGTAGGACATGTCCTACGCATGAATTTTCCTGGGTGGGACAGTCAAAGCATTGTCCTACCCATGATTCTGGTAAGAAAATATGAAGTCATTGGATGCCAAGAATTTGTGTGTTAGCAGAAGATGATTTTAAAGTTAATCAGAGTCCAAAGTCCAAGTCATAGATGTTTTTGGTATCCTAAAGCAAAAGACTGATTGATTGTTGTTTAGGACTTCAGGCACTTTAAAATCCCTAAATCGCTCAAAGATGTCTGTGTTTTACAGAGGTGAAATAGAAGTTGCTGAAATCTGGAAATGCGATTAATTAAATATTTTAGACGTTATGATTAAGCACGATTGAATGGATTATTCAAAGCCCACGGAAAAAGTCTTCTTCAAACCTCAAAAGGTCTATTAAAATCTGAAGAACCAGAAACATACCGAAGACCGCTCTTAAAGGGTTCTGAGCTCCGAAAGCAGATTCTTCGAAACGAGCCAGCCTCGGGCTGAAAGTCTCGGTAATCTATATCAGCGGTTCTCAACCTGGGTACATGTACCCCTGGGGATACCTTCGCTGGCCCCAGGGGGTACCTTGGACAAGAATGAGTAGTGGCGGCTCTACAGTCGCATCTCCACATCTCGATAATGAAGAGACCATATAAGGAGAGGAAGAAAAATTGAAAGAGGTACTAGATCGATAAAAGCTCGTTGCAATGAAAAACGATAACAAAACAAATGTCATCTCTCGACATAGGAAGTTAGAATCCTGAACAAAATATGACCAGAAGATATCGAGATAGAGAAGTTAGCGATATGTAGAAAGCCCAAATGTATGTAGATTGAAGGGACCGATAAAACCATCGGCATATGGAGAGACATCGAGAAATAGAACATCGTCGACTGTATTACAATTCCAATCAAACTTATTGATAAAGTTTGATAATTGTGAATTTTTTTATTTCAAGTATTTCAAGATTTCAAGTAATCAATCAATTTATTCGCTTCTGAACTAAAATCTAGAGTCTGATGGTACGAAAGTCTCCATTTGAGAGGCATGGATGTTTTTTTTTCGAAAAGTTCAGTTGCTCCGTTGCAAGAGAATTAGAAGAATCGTTCTACGCTTCTCGGAAGCCTCCTTTCAAGAGACTGGGAAGCCCCTTCAAGAGGCTCCGGAGCCTTTTTCAAGAGGCTTGGAGACTACTTTCAAGAGGTTCTGTAGCTTAGAAACGTACTTTCAAGATACTTAGAAGCCTTTAAAGAGGCTCGAAATCCGCTTTCAAGAGACTCTGAAGCCTTCCTTCAAGAGGCTCGGAAGCCTTATCTCAAGAGGATCAGAAGCCTCCTATTAAGAGGCTCTGAAGTCCCCTTTTCAGGGCTCGAAAGCCGGCTTCAAAGAGGCTCGGAGGCCTCCCTTTAACATGCTTGGAAGCTTCCCTTTAAGAGGCTTGGAATCCTTCCTTAAAGAGGCTCGGAAGCCTCCATTCAAGAGGCTCGGAAGCTTATCTTGAAGAGGCTAGGAATTCTTTTTCCAGAACTGTTTCCCAAATTGGCATTTCCTATTTGTCCTACCCACGACTCGGAACGTGGATGCGCCTCTGTTTGAATCAATATCGTATAATGAATTATTTCGCAGCTAATCAACGCGACTTCCTATACTTTCCTATACATTACATTCCGATGTCGATCATGGCGATACAGAAGATTGTCAGTCTCTTGTAGCAATGTGTGTCAAATCCATTTTCATAAGATGGGGATGTTATTGGTGGAAAATTGTGCTAGGGGGGACCCTCCTTAGCCGTGCGGTAATATGCGCGGCTACAAAGCAAGACCATACTAATTGTGGGGTTCGATTCCCGGTGCCGGTCTAGGCAATTTTCGGATTGGAAATTGTCTCGACTTCCCTGGCCATAAAAGTATCATCGTGTTAGCCTTATGATATACGAATGCAAAAATGGTAACCTGGCTTAGAAACCTCGCAGTTAATAACTGAACACTAAGCTGCAATGCGGCCCTGTCCCAGTGTGGGGATGATTACATCCCCACACTGGGACAGGGCCGCCTCGCAGCTTAGTGGCATTAGCTTAGCATTAAGTTAAGTGAGCGTCGTGAGTTAGGTGAGCGTCGTGACGTATCCAGGGCTCTATTTGTTGCGGACCTTCTACAATCCAGAATTGATTGCCCACATTTGCTCTCCCTGATTAATCTAAATGTTCCCTACCGCCAGCTTCGACTCAATTCATTTTTTATTCTCCAGGGTGCACGCACAAATTATGGGCATAATGAACCATTCACTTGTATGTGCCGCATTTTTAATCGTTGTGCAACTGAATTTGATTTTCATATCTCTCGCTCCAACCTTCGGAAAAAGTTTTGTCGAATACTTGCCGCCCCCCAAACTAATACACTCTAGTTTAATGTTAGTTAGTCAGGATATTTAGTATTAATAATCTACAAATTGTAATAGTTTTAAGTAAACATTGTATCTGTTGGAAAATGTAATTTCTGTGGATAAGAAAAGAATAGAAGGTTTTGTTTTTGTTTTTTTTTTTAATTAGTGGCATTAGCTTAGTTGGCATTAGCCAATAAGAAGAAGAAGAGGAAGAAGAAGAAAAAGACGAAGAAGAAGTTATTGGTTTTAATTCAACGTGACGTCGTTATTGGTTGTAAATAAGAAATAAACATTGAAGCATGTACACTGAGACTGGCCCTAAGCTGTACATAACAGCTTAAATTGCATATTATTCGGTGATTCAACCTTACGAATCATTTTAATTACCACTCAAACATGCGTGATGTTGTATTTTGTACAACATTAACGAAAACACATCTCTCATGGTACACATCATGAACGAGCCTGCATAAGTGTGCCAGGACAGCGCGTGTCCCGAACGGCTCATAATCATGATTGTGCATATTGCATATTGGTGGTAGAATTTTGTTTAGAAATGTGGTTTTAGGTTCAAGTCAAGATTGGGCCATCGTTCTCTCGAACAGTCTATAGGTCGGCTATCTAAATCGCTCAAAAGGGTATCTTATATTACAATTTCATTGTGCCCATAAACATACATAAACTCCATTATAAAGACATTCTAAGTTGTTGAAAACATGGCCCAATCTGACCCCTATTTTCCCAATTGTTACCCCTGATGACGGCACCTACATCATATTTAGTTTTGCTTTGCATAGTATTGGCATTTCAATTTTAACTAATTTTGTAATTTCGACCTTTTGTCCCTTCGACGTTTTGTCCTTTCGACATTTTGTCCTTTTGACCTTTTGTCCATTCGACCTTTTGTCCCGTCGACCTTTTGTCCATTCGACCTTTTGTCCTTCGACCTTTTGTCCTTCGACCATTTGTCTCAGATTCATGCTAGGCCTGTTCCACACATATAGCTAATATCATCTTCCAAACTTGGACTTACATGTTCATAATTGAATTGGAGGCAAACGTATAGATTTGATAGTTCCGTTAGGATATGGCAGGCATGAAGAATGTTTTATAGAAGTCAATTTGAAAGCAAGCGACGGCCAACATTTGTGATGGTATGAAACAAAATCAGCGTGCAGCCGTATAAAAATTGAACAATTATGCAGCATTTCTTATAGTTTCCCAGAAATCTAATCCTGGAGAAACTTTCGGAGGAATTCCTGGAGGAACTTCGGGAGGATTACCTGGAGGAGGTTTCGGAGGATTTCCTGGAGGAACTTCCGGAGGAATTCTTGTCGGCTATAAGATTCACTTTTCGGTGGCAAAGCAAAGCTTCATCACTCCTATTACCTATATGTTAGTAAAGATTATCGAGAATAAAGCCGTTATAAGATTGTTCCAAAATCATCGTTATAATGTATTGTACATTTTAATTTACGTTTCTTCAAATTGAGACATAACAAAATAAGACTGGTGCCACAGATTTTTAACAGATCCGGTCAATTTATTTGTTTCGCAGATGGCATGAACATTGTCGGCCGAACATTTGCAAAGGTGGCAGAACTATACACCCGCCTGAAACGTGAAGCAACAAAAGTTGAACTGGTAGTGAATGCATCAAAGCCAATGTACATGCTTGTGGGGATACCTTCAAGGTGGTCGAGGAATTCGTCTACCTTGGATCCTTGCTAACGGCTGATAACACTGTTAATCGTGAAATGCGAAGGCGCATAATCTGTGGAAGTCGGGCCGGAGGAACTGCCGTCAAAAAGATTCACCGCACCAAATGTGTCATGTACAAGACGCTTATTACCGGTCTAATCCTCTACGGACATGAGATATGGACAATGCTCGAGGAGGACTAACAAGCACTCGGAGTAATCGAGAGACGATGCTTAGGACCATCTTTGGTGGTGTGCAAGAAGACGGTGTGTTGTGGCGAAGAATGAACCACGAGCTCGCCCAGCTCTACAGCGAACCCAGTATCCAGAAGGTAGCTAAAGCCGGAAGGGTACGATGGGCAAGGCATGTTGCAAGAATGCCGGACAGCAACCCGGCAAAGATGGTGTTTGCTTCCGATCCGGCAGACACGAGACGGCGTGGAGCGCAGTGAGCGAGGTGGGCTGACCAGGTACAAAACGACTTGGCGAGCGTGGGGCGTATTCGAGGATGGATAGATGCGGCCTCGAACCGTGGATTGTGGCTTCAAATTGTTGATTCAGTGTTATCTGTTTAGATGTGAACTAAATAAATGAAATGACGGCTCGTCGTCTTCAGGGAACGCATCAGAAAAATATTGCCGAAAAGAAGAGAGCTTACATCATGATTATTGATGAAAAAGCCCTCTGCTTGATTGCACTACTATTCAAGGCTCTTTTTTTTTTTTTTTTTTTTTTTTTTTTAGAGGGATGAAGGCAAATCTGCATACAGACACCTGAAATTATCACTCAGGGAGTGGGGTTGGCGCGGTTGGCAGAAGGCCAGACCGCCGGACCCACTAAACCCACCCAAGCAACAGAAGGTTACTTGAGTTACCCTCTCTTCTAATGCACAATTCCCCCCGGGACTACCTTTCAGTATTACTTCTGTGGGGAAAAGCAGTACTAAAAGTACTCCTCCCAAAACAACACCTTTCACAGTGTCTCTCTTCGATGTTTTGTCATACGTCTGAGCCCTTTGGCTCCCTTATTGGTGCCAGCAAGCACACAAAAGCGTGGGCCCTTAAGCCCTTTACTTTTTTTCCTTGTGCCATTCAGCAACGCATCTACTTTCCTTTTTATTTTTAGAGCCATTTAGCTCTCAACGTGCTCGCAAGCTACTCAGATAGTCCCCCGGCGGCGGATCTACCCTACTCCGACGGGGAGTCCCCCGGCGGCGGAAGCTCCCCCGATACCGACGACCCGCATTCGTGGATGGCTGTTACATTACCAACACTACACATTCACCTGGTATGCATGTTCATAGATCCGCTCAAGTCCTACGCACATTCTCACTTCAACGAGTGCCGAGGTCAGGCCAAAGATTCCGGGTGGAGATAGCTTCCGGTTCAGTGGTGCCCCGACGACCCGAAGCAGGTGCATTCACGCGGCACGATCTACTCAACTGGTCCCCGGCGGTGGACCTAGCCTACTCCGATTAACCGATTTCCCATGAACTGCGCCTTTCAGCTTCTTGCTTAACCGATGAGCCATTCAGCTCTCACCTTGGTCGCGGACTACTCGGATAGTCCCCGGCGGTGGATCAATCCTACTCCGACAGGGAGTTCCCGGCCTCGGAAGCTCCCCCGTAACCGACGACCTGTCTCAACGGGTGACCGGGCGAGTGCCGAGGTCAATCCAAAGATTCCGGGTGGAGATAACTTCCAGTTCAATGGTGCCCCGACGACCCGAAGCCGGTACATTCGCACGCCACGGTCTACTCAGCTGATCCCCGGCGGTGGACCTAGCCTACTCCGATAACCGAGTTTCATTTGCCTTGAGCCATTCAGCTCTCACCTTATTCATTGAGCCATTTAGCTCCCGCCTCGGTCGCGATCGCGAACGACTCGGATAGTCCCCGACGGCGGATCTAACCTACTCCGACGAGAAGTCCCCGAAAGCGGGAGCTCCTCCGAACCCGGCCGTTTCGCCACGTTCTGCGGCTACGCGCTCGCCGCAAGCTGAATACAGTTGCGACGCTGTCGTTCCCATCCATTATCGACATATATATTCACGACTTCCACGACTCATGGTCCGCTATCCGTAACGGCTGCCTGCTGCTGCTCTATGCGCCAACTTCGTTGCAGGATGTCGGCTATCCTGGACGTCGCTCTTGCAACCGCTCTCCACTGTTCTGGGTTCTGGCACATTTTTATGACGATGTTATCGGTGTTGGTGTCCGTTCCGCATGCCCCAACATCGCACTCCTCTCCGTTTCGAACCGAGGACATGTGAACAGGATGTGTTCAGCCGTTTCTGTCACGTCTGGGCATTGCGGACAGGTGGGAGAAGCCGCGTGACCAAACCTGTGTAGGTACCACTTGAAGCATCCATGGCCTGTTAAGAACTGGGTCAAGCCAAAGTTTAGCTCCCCATGAGGTCTGCTAATCCATGCCGACACACTTGGGACTAAGCGATGGGTCCACCTTCCCTTAGGCGAGTTGTCCCACTCTCTGCCATTTGGCTACCGTTGCTGCCTTTATATTCCTTCGAGCGTTATCGGTGCCCCTGAGGGCGTAGCACTCCTCGTCTTCCTCTACCACCAGTTTGATAGGCATCATGCCCGCGAGTACACATGCCGCTTCGCGAGATACGGTGCGATATGCGCTGATAACTCTCAGGCACATTAGCCTATGAGTACTCTCCAGCTTTCGCGCGTTGCAGTTTACGCTCAACGCTGACACCCAAGCTGGTCCTCCGTATCGTAGTATTGAAACCGCCACGCTTGCCAGCAGCTTGCGCTTGCTGGAGCACACCCTAGAGTTGTTCGCCATCATCCTCGATAGTGCCGCTATCGCCGTCGACGCGCGCTGGCAGGCGTAGTCGACATGACTTTTAAAGCTCAACTTATCGTCGAGCATCACCCCAATTGTTTCAGAGATCTCTTGGAGGTGATGTCGCAGCCGCTGACTCTAATTGTCGCCTCCTGAACCGATTTCCGATTGTTAACGACTATCATCTCCGTTTTATGATGCGCCAACTGTAGCTTCTTGCTGCGCAACCATTCCTCCACTAGGCTGATCGAATAGGCTGCAGTCAATTCGACCTCTTCGACGGATTCTTCGTACACGGTCATGGTTACGTCATCGGCGAATCCCACTAACTTGACTCCTGGCGGGAGCTTCAACCGCAGCACGCCATCGTACATCACGTTCCACAGCAATGGACCCAAAATTGATCCCTGTGGGACACCTGCCGTGATGGGGGCGGTAGCCAAGCCTTCGTCTGTCTCGTAGATCAATAATCGATTCTGAAAGTAGCTTCCCAGAATCTTATACAGCCCTACCGGTACTCCCAGCCGAAGCAACGAGTTCGCGATCTCCATCCAGCACGCAAGGCTCTAGGACAAGATGTTTGTTGGATCATATGCGTATAATCAGTGCGTCAAAGCCAGATGATATGTGACGTGGAACTGAACAAAAATAGTCAACATGTGATACCACCACGACAGGATATGTCTTTGATTACCATCTCGTACTAAAGTCGTAAACCCACCCATAGCATCAATATCACATATCGGAGAGGAGGGAATTTTGGAGATGCTCACAAATTGCTGTAGCAATAATCTAAATAAAATTTAGCTATTGTCTAATTCCATGGATCATATCCTTCGTATGATTCGGAAGAATCGGAAGGTCCTCTGGTAAATTCGTAAAAATCATACTAGAAGAGTGCATTTTTTTGTTGTACTCTGAGCAAGAAATAGTCTAGAGGTCCTTCGAAAATCCGAAATCTTCATAAAAGCTGTCAAATCACGAAACTCAACTTAGAAGAGCGCGGTTTTCCAAAATTTTCTGTTACTGTACACTGAGCTAGAAGTTATTGTCGTGATCTACACTTAAGGACTTGAATGGAGAACGGAGATTCAGCGGAAGGATCCGAACATCCGCAAAAGAGGGAAATTCATGGCACTGCATTTTTCTCAACACTTCTTGTTGTGCTTTAAGCAAGAAATAATTGTCGTACCATAGACAGAATGGCCAACCGTGAATGTGGTCTATTCATGGTACTTATCCCAGAAAAAGTTTTTTTTGTTTAAAAAAATGGTTGTGGCAAAATACTTGTCGATATAATATTGTCTGAGGTCGCTATACTATTCACTTGTCGAATCAATCCTGGAATATTGTTCACCTACCTGGAATCCCCACTACACGAATGGCATCGAAAGATTAGAATCTGTTCAGCGACGGTTCCTACGATTTGCTCTACGACGATTACCATGAATGCACTATGCAATTATCAACCCCATAGCTTGCCCAGCTACGAACATCGGTGCCAACTTATTCACCTAGAGCCTCTCTCATCACGGAGAGACACTGCGAAAGCTATGTGTTTATCGCTGAAGTGATAGGCGACAGAATATACTGTCTGGCCATTCTGGAGCAGATTAATATCAATGTGAATCCTCGTGCTATGAGAAACCAGCAGATGTTAAGACCACTTTACTGTCGTACAAATTACGGAATTAATGGAGCAATCATTGAAAGCCAGATAACATGTATCATCACTCTACGATAGAACTTGTCGCGTCAAACACTAATGCTACGTTTTGACAGGGCAAGTGAATTGAACAATTCAGTTGAATTCAATTGACTTGCCAAAAGTTGAACATGTTCAACTTTCTTTTCGTTCAAGTGAATTGAATTAAGGTGTTTACATGTTCAGTTCGCGTTCGATTCAAGCGACTTGCTCAATTCACTTGCCTTGTCTAAACGTAGCATAAAGGTAGTTGAAATAACATGCAATAACATGTAATAACATGTGAAACATCATTGATATTGGTAATGCGCCCACACTTGCCCACATGCGCACACTTGTGTCTGGGGGGGGGGGCAGTGTGCGCATTGGGTAGGGCAAGGGTGCACTTTTGATTTTCTCTAAAAGAAATGTAGTTAGAAGTTTCGAAGACAATAAGATAGGGTACACATACTTATTACTACTTTTAAAGCATTTTCATCAAAAGTTATTCTAAGGCAACAGTTAGGTGCGCAAACTTGCCCCGCTTTACTCTATGCACCCAGCCTTGCCCAGAACTGTTAGTGTGATCCCGCAATTGCTGTTATTGTTTATTGTAGAGTAAATCAACAGGCTTCTTTCATCCAATGGTAGTATTAGTACTTTATCAATATCAATGATGTGTTACATGTTATTGCAGCGAGAAACCAAATTTCTACTATTCGTAGTGTTTGATGCGACAAGTTATAATCGTAGATAGATGATACACGTTATCTGGCTTTCAATGATTGCTCCATTAATTCCGTAATTTGTACGACGGTAAAGTGGTCTTAACATCTGCTAGTTTCTCATAGCACGAGGATGCACATTGATATTAATCTGCTCCAGAATGGCCGGACAGTCTATTCTGTCGCCCATCAAGTCAGCGGTAAACATCGCTTTTGCAGTGTCTATTCGTGATGAGATAGACTTCAGGTGAATAAGTTGGCACCGGTATTCGTAGCTCGGCAGGCGACATGGATGGTAATTGTATGGTAATCCATGGTAATCATCGTAGAAATTGTAGAAACCGTCGCTGAACAGATGCTAATCTTTCGGTGCTATTCGTGTTGTGGGGATTTCAGATAGGCGAACAGTACTCCAGGGTTGATCGGACAAGTGGAGAGTATAACGACTTCAAACAATATAATACATCGCAGAAGTTTTTTGCCAAGCGGAAAATAAATCCAAGCTTTTTGGATGCCTTATCGACTATATAGCAAATGTGCTGGCTATACGTAAGATGGACATTAGGGTGGCTCAAATTAGTATGGGAAAAACTTTTTTCAATTTTTTTGATGGGCCGTAAAATGCTAATATCTTTGTCTAAAAAACTTTAATCTTCTCGCGATTTTCAGCATAACATTCTGTATTTAACTCTACAAGAACTGAATGAGTATCATGGTTCTTGATCGTAAATTGTGCCGTCCAACTGCAAATCGCTGTTTTTGGGTGTTTCTGCATACATTTTTTCATTTAAACTTCCAACAAGTTTAGCACCGCCCAAACGTTGACCGATTTGGCTGAAATTTTGTCCAGAGCATCAGGACATCAAATAGAACCGAATAAGAGGGCATACCATCAAAAAATTTAAAAAAGTGTTTTTTGAGTCACCTTAATGGACATCAGAGACAACTTCAAGACCTTTCACATGGTTTACTCTATCGATTACCGTTCTCAGAAAACTGTACTGGAAATATATTGGATCTTTTTTCTCGTAATGGTGATTATCTCGTAAAGCCTTGTCATTTAAATATAAGTTTCACGTCGTTAAAATACAGGAGAAAAATCATCAGATCTAAATGGCTTCCTTGTTTGTACATATTTTGCATGGCGATCAACGAATCAAAGACTTTTAATCTTCCCCACCCTAACCCGCACAGTGTATGAAGGCCTGTGGGACAAAAGATCAAAAGGAAAAAAAACGTCGAATAAACAAATGTTAAAAATCTTCAATGTAATCTACCTGATCGAGTCAAAATGTTGAATAAGATAGTATGAATATAATTATGAACAAAAATCTAAAATTTTAAGTTTCGGAAGCATCCATTTGAAAGACATGAAGTCCCTTTTCCGAAAAGCACAGTAGCTTAATTGCAATAGGCTTGGAAGCCTCCTTCCAAGTGCCTCGGAAGCCTACACCAATGCAGCTCAAAAGTGCTAAGAGGCTCCGAAGTCTCCTTTCAAGAGGCTCCAAAAGCTCCTTTGACACATTAAGAGATACTGTGCTGATGCTATAGGAGAAAAATGCTCGGATAATGGGCACAAATTTTCCTTGCTCATCTCTCCCAACATTTTGAAATAACTTCTCATAAATTGTGTGACAGGTGAATTTCCAAAACTTCGACGAAATGTCTTATTTTCTGGCATCTTCTTCATCTTTTGGCGTAGAACTTACGTCTTTCACGTAACCTATATAAAAGTTCATTTAATCATCATACAATGTTCTGTGGAATTTCCAGATCGAATAAGTGACGGAGGTGTATTTTCCTTTACATTTTGGCTGAAATCCCCAAACAAACTTCAAATCAAATGCGCCAGCTTATGCAACAAGCGATTGAGCTGAAATTTTTAGAGATTGATTTTCTAACCCAAAGACACAATCCTGGGGGGTGCCCCGTGGAATTAGACAACTTTTTGTTTCCTGGGCCAGTCTACTGACTATATGTTAAGTTGTGCTTGGTATTAAACAACACGTACATTAAAAAATGGTTATACTATAACAGTTCTCATTCCCCAACAAACAAATCAATTGTACTGATGAAATTAAACATTTGATTAAAAATAATTACTTTCATTCATTCGCAGAAGACATTAGCAATTAAAGATGCACAATCAGCAATAGTGCTGATATCCATTTTAGATAAGAAAATGTCGCCGTATTACATATAAATGTTTTAAAAAAGTCCGCACAAAATAATTAGGTATCAGAAGAATATTTAAATAAACATTATTTTATACTTTGGTTTTCGTTTTCTGAGAAATTATATTTTTTAAACTTGACTTAGACTCGGAGCTAAAACATTAAATAATTTTTCGTTTACGCATTAGCAGTACCTCTTCTATTTTTGTAGGGTTACTGCTCCTTGACTTGTTTCTTATTGTTGTGATTTATTTTCCAGCAGTAAGCACGCATGTATGAAGCGTAAATGCAAAAAGAAGCAACGAAATTGGTGCTGTATTTCTTTGTTTGGAAAACGGGACAGTTCCCTTAAAATAGCACATTTTGCTCAGGTCTGAAAATTTTATTAAAAGATTTTTTAAACTTTAAATACCATCATCAATAAGAAATCTATAAATGCCCTACATTTGCTTGAGTAAATAAGGGCTTAAAAGTTAGAAACAAAGGAATTCTAATTATGTATATAAATATTAGTTTTATTTCCAGAAGTCTTGAATAAATAAATTGCTAATAATTCTACACCGCATGGAAATTGTCGTTTCCAATATCATTATCTATACTCAAACTCCATAAATCCCAAAGTTAAATGTAAATACGTTACGTTTATACAAGTCCTACGTCTACTCGCGGTTATGTTGAAAACATTACCCATTGCTCGTTTTTCATTGGTCCCCCACTGGGACATTGCCATCCCCAGCATGGTCTTGGTTTGTAGCCGCGCATCTTACCTTTTCTGACATACAGCAGGCAATAATCGCAATCGTTTGGTTTTACTAAACGAATTCTAGTAAATCACTTTTCTGGATCAAGAAATCATATTTTGGTGTGTACCATGTGTAGTTTGCGTACACATAGGCTTGTGTGCACATAGGCTTACCAGATGATTTTTTTTCTGCAAGGAGAACATTTAGTTCTACCGTTGGTTGTAAAGGAGGATATATGAAAAAGTATTTATTTTTACTGTGTGATTTTAGGTAAATGTTCTGCACATTTTATTTTCGCATTTCTTACAATATTTAAAAGATTTTCTTACAGTATTCTTCATGTGATATACAATACCAAACTTTTTTCAAGTCTCATGCATCATAGTTGGAAATAAAACGAATCAAAATATCAATAAATTTTTGAACAACACAAGGACCGTTATTTGACCCTACGTACGTACGCAGTAATTGATTATCCAGAAGCTCCCGAAAGTCCAGAAAAGTGACACTTTATTTTTAATTTGTCCTTGATAGCTACCATTTCCTCACCATTGGTATTGAAATCTAAGAGCTACATAGATCAGAGCCTATGATGTTACTAGGAATTAGCCACGGTAGATCTTCAAGTATTTTTCCGAGAGATCCGGAACACTATGGAGGATGGAGAAAATTCTATTATATAACTCCTTTGTACGGTTCCTTAGCTCCAAAACATGAGTTAAGAAACTCCCAGGGTCGTTTCATGCGATTTACTCAATCAGCTATAGAAAACTCTCCAGCAAAACAAACAGCATAATCATGAATTAATGACGAAAGAGGTTCATCCACCATGCGTGAAACCAATTAGTTTTACCAACTTCACCTTTTCGAACCTCGGAAATATTTCAGCAAGTGAGGGTTGGGAAATTCTACCTTTTTCCGGGAATATACACCGAAACTAGGATGATATGAAATGAAATGAAGGAAACTTTAGCAAACTTGATACTTGATCAAATAGTGAAAACAGTGTTATGATCTAGAATACAATTTTGTACACATATCGAATTTATTCACCTTTAGTGCCTAATTTGATTGCTAGTTCCGTGATCACGATTGCTAACCTACTCTCTCTCTCTAACCTATCACGATTGCTAACCTACCTCTTCTGACCTATTTAGCATGCCATTTATCAAAAAACAAAAACAAAACCAGCGCGACTTACGGTTGTTGATGGGGTGTGGGCTGGCTCACGATGATGGGGAACCACTGCATGGATCGGGACGGTAATTATACTCGCTAGTCAGCGGTCTGCGGATTGGCGAATCTGTTACGGTTTCTGGAATGTCCGGAAGACATCCGGTCAGCGACGGGCCAATGGATCATTCAACAATGGCGATCGTGTGATGTGTTCCACGATGCCGGTACTCAGACGATGGGGTCCACAAAGTCGGCGATCGGATAATGGGTCCAACGATGCCGGTACTTGGACAATGGGGTTCACAATGGCGGCGATCAGATACTGGTGTTCTTTCGGCTTCTATTGTTGCCAATTTTGAGGTTAGATTCCTCCGTGGTTGGTACCAACGTCCTGGATACGACACTTCGTGCGAATTGGATCCCTCTGCTGCGAATAACTCCAACGGAGAAATCACAGGGCTGGTTTCTGGCTCAGGGATATACGATACACCCGAATTGAGCTATCGGAAGTTGGAAAAAAGAAAAACCTGACGTTTGAAGAGCCTCCGGTTGAGCTTAACCTTTTGTCTGTGCTCTGGGGTCAATATGACCCCAGGCCACTGAGTAACTGCCATTTTTTTAGTTTTCAACCGATTCTCCTAATTTTTGGTAGTTTGGTAAAACTCGCCGAGATCTGTCTCCTAGGTGCTTTCACTTGAAAAATCTTGAAAATAAGCGCTACAGTGTACTTTTTTCAAAAAACTTACGTTATCTGTGCTCTGGGGTCAAATTGACTCCAAATTGAACTTTTTTAATGTTTGGCCAATTTTGGATTTTTAGGGCTGTTTCGAAAGATAATTTAATCATCTTTCAGGTCGTATCCAAATATTGACTATTGGTGGGCGGGTACATCGCGGGGAGGGGTTTTAGTAAACAAGGGTACAAAAACAGTGATTTTTCATGCTTATTTTACTTATATCTAAAAATTCTACTCATTTTGAACTGCACCTTTTCAAAAAGGTTATGCAGGAAGGCGTGTGCTTCGACATGAGGCGTTGATAAGTTTAGAGCTTGGCGATCAGGTGGTGGTATATTTTAATTCATTATTTTAGACTACTAAATATATTCCGATATATAGAATTCTCCTCAATGTAAATATTCTCATCGCACAAATTTAAAATTTGTTAAAATGGCGTGGCGTTAAAATGTAAATCTGTGATTACGACCTGAAAGATGATTAAATTATCTTTCGAAACAGCCCCAAAAATCCAAAATCGGCCAAACAATAAACAAGTTATTGTGATTTCAATTTGGGGTCAATTTGACCCCAGAGCACAGACAACGTAAGTTTTTTTGAGCACAGACAGAAGGTTAAAGGACGGAAAAAAGGCCTACTAGGCCTATTTAGGCTGGCATTAATCACTTGGCATCATTATTTTCCCCTATTGTCCCGTTATCAATTCAGTAGTAACCGTAAATTACCTTTTTTCCACAAATTCGTCCCACGATCCACGTGGAATCTATTCCGTTCACCTGCCACACAGCACCCTACATTTAACATATCAATTTTTTATGTTATCTTTTATTAACACAACTAACATCTTTTTTACCTTCTATTAACTTTTACTAACACTTGACTTTTATTACTTAATCTCTTTAAGGGACCTACTATTAACACTAAAAGATAAGAAAAAGAATTACTTAAGTTTCCAACATATTAGAATTGTAAAATCACTAACACTCGAATTTTAACGCCCCGCGCACTTCCAACTTGCTTGAGATATTGAGCCAGAAAGAACGAAACGGCTATTTCAGTATCGCTTGAAGGCATCGGATCCCTGATTTTTTAATCTGACAAGCCCTCTTTAGACCAATCTAATAACTATGGCGAATCACCTTAAGAAAATTCTCTGGTACTGTTGACCTTAAAGATTGCTTCGAAAATGAACTATCTGTTCTCAAAACTAGATGGCAGCACTTACACACCAGCAGCCAGGTGCGTATAAAGGAATTAGCCCATTATTGTGCATTTGGTGAAGCCAATGCTATTTCATTGAAACCATCGGTTACAATTCTAAAATATCGAACCAGCAAGAGTAAAAGAAAAACCATCTCAGAAATTTGCCTTCAAAATCAGAAACTTGCTTCCGAGGATGCTATGCCTCTTCAGAAGCTTTGTTTGGAAAGCACTTCATGGCACACCCTAAGGATAATACTGGATAAAACATAAGTCTCTAGGCTACTATGGCTACTGCTTCTGCCTCATACGCAGGTGGTCGTGGGTTCAATTCCAGGTCCGTTCCATTCTCTCGTACTTTGTATTTTTCTTTATATTTCTCATGCTCTAGAAATCGCTAGATCTGGAAACGGATTTCCATATCGTTTCCATTTCTATCCTATGAATTCAACCTGACTATACTAGCAGTAGCTGCTAAAAAGTTCAATTTTATTCCATCAGTTGCTTTCTCCTATCTATCACATTGGCACCAAGACGAATCTCTACCTCTCGAACCTAACACAAAAATTCCAATAAATTCCATATAAACTCATGGCAAGTGCAATATCAGCTGATCTGGTCATAATGGAGTAGCAACTACGGGCAGTCAAAATCAAGGTCAAGCTCAAGTTATAATAAATGTGTGAAGTCTAAAGAAGGACATTTTTGTCTTGAAGGAGGATGGGAGGACATTGTCTGAAAAAGGAGAACATGTCCTCCCAAAGGATAACATCTGGTGAGCCTGCATACACACCTTTTTTTTGCTGGAATCCAGCAAAATTTTGCTGGATTTTGCCGAGCTGTAAAACCATCAATCCATCCAGCAAAATTTATTTTGCTTTTCTTCCAGCACACATGAAAATCATAAAAATGACAGGTGCATTACTGTATTTTTAACAATGTTGATAACAGTTTGCTGGACGGCAATTTATTCTAATTAATACTCATATTATATCAGTGCAATATGAATTTAAAAGCGCAATTAATAATAATGAAAATGAGATAACTTCTCATGACATATATCAGTTATTGTGATCAAGGAATAAATGTTGTATAAGATTTTTTTTAAATATTTTAAAATATTATTTAAAATACTTCAATGAAAATACAAATAAAAAGCATTAAGTCGCGGTAGTGGATGGCTTTAAAATGTTTAAAAAAAAAGCCGTAGTCCAGCGTCCGAATCCATTTCACGTAGTTACGCGTTTTTTTATCTCTGAAGCATGCCTTCAGTTTGACAGATTAACACGTTTGCTGGATTTCAATCAATAACATGACTTTTGCTGAATATCTAATAATGATTTAAGAAAACAAATATTGTATGCTTCTCTCAACTGTCAATACATGAACATGCAGCACTTTTCTTATAATATTTTCGAATAAAATTCATCGAATTTATTGTAATAAGATATGCTGTAGTGGGATGGCATTTGCTCACATCTATTATTAAGTCTTATCGTGTCGTCGGAAAAGGATCAGCTGAATACGTTGGGTACTCGTCGGGGACAAAATAATACGTGTCGTCCGTAACTAATCAGGGGAAAAACTGGTTGCTTTGCAAACGTGTTGTAAGTCATGGCCTACTGACGCTCAATTCAAATTATGCCGCGTTGGCGCGGTTGCGTATGGCGAGTCACGTGAGACGTAAGATCGATAAGATAGATATCGGCAATGGATATTATGCATATTACACACTGCCAAACGAGAATTCAAATAACTATAAATTCATGGCACACAATTAAACATCTCTATTTTCCAGCTAACATTTTACATAGGGCGTATACAGAATTTCACCGATGGAGGCAATCACGATCTTGTATAGTTTGCAGTAGTCACAGAGCAAGTAAGTAAAGTGCTTGTTTTGATCTTCGCGAAGTGGTTAGGCACATGTTGCGTTTTCGTCTTTGTATCATCATGAATATGGCGTCGTTCTGAAGAAATAATTAGTCGCTTACCAAGGCGAGTTGCAATAGATTTCCTTCCCAATTCCCATATTCCTTCCCAGTGCGCTCAGGGTGATGCAGAGATTCCTCGGTTTCTTGTAACAAGTCATGAGTCATCGCACAATTGTGTAGGTGAGACAAATTTTGTACAACATACAATTTTAAATCCGATTACAATTATCCTCCTCAAACGCTCCTTGTCCTTCCATGTAGAAAACTTAGGTATCGTTTTGTATCTCATTAGACAACACAGCTAAACCTAAACTAAAACCAATAATTATTCTGAACGTACATAAACATTAACAAAGCTTATTTCAACTTGTTTTCAGCTGACACAATGCAAGCAAGGACGAATGCCATCAAATTGAAGGAGTAAGTCAGCCTAACCGCACTGGATGCAGGCCTTGTGGCATTAGTGACAAATTTGAAAAATAAACGTTTGACCCTGAAAGTTGCAGTGGTGGATATTTTTAAACACGCGATGAAATAAAAGTAACGGAAGGAGGTCCACAAAGTCGAACTCAATCGTAGTGAAATGCAACCGACTGCACAGGTGGAAGGATGAATGAAATGGAAAAGTTACGAGGTTACACCACCAATGGGCAAGGGTGAAGGATTTGGTTGTTGCAATGTTCTTGCGATTCGTGGTGTATGGCAGGTGGTGGTGGTAATTTATCGCACGACAAGAAATGATCAGTGATAGAACCTGCCGGAGGGGTGTAGCAAGCATAATTTGCGATGATGGTATAATAAGGGCGTAACTCTGTAACACGAAATCCAGCTGAATCTTGTCGTACAGTCTGGATCAGATTGTTTGGTAACGCCCTTTTGATTTGCATCGCTGCAACCTACTGAAGAAAAGGTATTTTCATTGTGAGCTGAGCGTTGGCTAGAAGAAAATGCATGCGAAAACAACATGCATCATCGAAAATAGGAGTAGCCGTGGAAAAAGCAGCTTGCAGTCCAATTTTGGCAGGATAGGAAAATTATCCTAACTGTTTTCTCCAAGTATGCCGCTCACCTACTTACTGGCTAGTGCCCAAATAGTGTTGCAAGCCCTCCGTCCTTCTGGCACTTGAGCCGTAGATGAGAAAAAAATCGAACTACGACGGCAAACAGCCTACAAGGAGAACATTTTGCAGAACTAAACTGGGTGAACCTTTTAGCGAGGCGGCCTTTATTGCCATCATTTGGGATTCACGTGAGACGGTGTGATTATATT